>NC_064411.1:52692500-52992500 GCF_023375975.1 Astyanax mexicanus | reverse complement strand
GTAGGCGATTGTAAGCGCTTTGTATTTGATGCGAGCATCAACCGGTAGCCAGTGGAGCTCAATGAGCAGCGGGGTGACATGTGCCCGTTTTGGCTGGTTGAAGACCAAACGTGCTGCTGCATTCTGAATCATCTGTAGTGGTTTTACTACGCAGGCCGGGAGGCCAGTTAGTACGGCATTGCAGTAGTCGAGGCGTGAGATTACCACAGCTTGTACCAGGAGTTGGGTGGCCTGTTGCGTCAGAAACGGTCGAATTTTTCCGATGTTGTAAAGCGCAAAGCGGCAGGATCGAGCAACTGAGGCCACATGGTGCGTGAAGAGAAGCTGGTCATCAACCATGACACCCAGGTTCCTAGCAACCTTTGTCGGTGAGAGAGAGAGAGAGTCGATGGTTATGGCAAAGTTGTGTTGAATAGAAGGTTTTGCTGGTATGACCAGAAGTCTTTGAGAGGTTTAGTTGGAGGTGATGTTCCTTCATCCATGCGGATATGTCTGAGAGACACTGTGATATTCGTGCAGAGATTGAGTGATCATCTGGTGAGAACGACAGGTATAGCTGAGTGTCGTCAGCAAAGCAGTGGTAGGAAAAAACATGTGAGCGGATAACCCGACCTAGAGAGGCAGTGTATATTGAGAAGAGAAGAGGTCCCAGTACTGAACCTTGGGGAACCCCAGTGGGTAACGAGTGGGCTGGGGACAGCCGTCCTTGCCATGACACCCTGAACGAGCGCCCAGTGAGGTACGATCTGAACCATGACAGCGCATTGTCTGAGATCCCCATGTTCGAGAGTATAGTTAGGAGGAAGTCATGGTTGACTGTGTCGAAGGCAGCCGAGAGGTCCAGCAGAATGAGCACTGAGGACTGTCCTGCAGCTCTAGCAGTTTTTATCGCTTCTGTCACAGACAACAGAGCCGTCTCAGTAGAGTGCCCTTTCTTGAAACCAGATTGGTTCTGGTCCAGGAGGTCATTTTGGGTGAGGAAGCCGGAGACTTGATTGAGAGCTGCTCTTTCTAATGTTTTAGAAAGAAAAGGCAGTAGTGAGACCGGTCTGTAGTTATCAACCTGGGCGGGGTTGAGAGAAGGCTTTTTAAGCAGTGGTGTGACCTGTGCTTGTTTAAAAGCAGTCGGGAACACACCAGATGTTAAAGAGGCATTGATCGTGTGAGTAATAGCCGGAATGATTGCAGGTGCAATGGTTTGCAGAAGGTCTGAAGGAATCGGGTCAAGTGGACACGTAGTAGGACGGCTACGCGTTAGGAGAGCCAGTGTCTCGTTCTCAGTGAGAGGAGCGAACGAGGAGAAAGAGACGCCTTCGGTAGAGGGATACCGGGCAGCAGAGCATGATGTAGGACTGCTACATGTCGCATCAGTAAACTGTCTGCTGATAGCTGCCACTTTCCCAGTAAAGAATGAGGCAAGAGCTTCAGCCGTAAGGCAGGTAGCCTGAGGAGGAGGTGGAGGGTTGAGTAGTGTTTTGAATGTAGCAAATAGTCCGGGAGTCTGTGAGGGAGCTGATTTTTTTGTGATAGAATTCAGCTTTAGCAGCAGTGAGGCTGGCTGAAAAAGAAGCCAGGAGCAGTTGGTAATTGAGTAATTGAGTAATTTTACTTTTACTCAAGTTCATTTTGACACAAGCAATTTATTTCACTACACTGGAAAACTCCCCGTTACGGAGTAAAAAATGAAAATGAATCTCCATAAAAGTTGTCAGCAAAGTAGCAATTGCATCTACAAAATAAGAGTTTTACATTTTAAACTGAATTACTGAAATAAAGTAACTTCTTAATGGTTATTAATATATATATATATATATATATATATATATATATATATATATATTTTAGATTCGCCTGTATTTTTCAACAGGACAATGCTAAACCACATGCTGCACATATTACAAAGACATGGCTGCAAAAAAGAGGGAACATGTGCATGTAAAAAGAAATGGCAACAGTGCAAACAGATCGAACAATGTACAATACAAGAATATATGTACTTTATTTTAACAAACGTAATAAATAAAGTTAATAAAGTTAAGCAGAGAAATCATGAAGTAGCCTTAATTTAAGGTTGATACACTCTGCAATGCAACAAAAGTCAAAGTAAGTGCAGGAAACTTTTAATTCAGGCCTTTTTTTGGGGGGTGTTTTATTGAAAATGTTGCATATATTAATTTAAATTGCACTATAATTCAAGCGTAATTAGCAGGAAACTATAGGTCTGGAGGAGCTGCAGTGCTGTGTTTTAATCTACAGCCGCTTTTGTTCATCAGTTCCTCGGCTCTGCTCTGATTTAACGGCTCTCTGATTGCAGAAGGCTGATTCCGAACACCTCGACTTAACGAAGCACCTCGAAAAGTTGGGGCGAGATCTTCACACAGCGCTAAAGTTTTTAACGAACTGAAGCAGGAGATGAAGTATTGACTCGGATTCCCTGGAAGTGGCTGGGATGGAGTCTTCTAGCTTTGGTTTGATGTCAGAAAACTTCTCAATGTCCTCTAAAGGATAGGAACTGAAGCAGGGGGCGGGGTTTATTGTGTGTGTTTGTGGATATTTGTACAGATTTACACTTTTTTTTAACAGAAGTAGATGTGAGTACACCCTTCACATTCCTGCAAATATTTTTTTATTATACAAAAGTATATTAAAATGATGATTTCTTCTTTTTTTTGTATATTTCTTACTTTTAAATGTTGCAGATCATCAAAATAATTTACATTAGACAAACTAGACAATGCAAGTAAACACAAAATGCAGTCAGTTTTTAAATTAAGGATTTGATAATAAGGGAGAAAAAAGTGTGGGAAAAAAAATTGCCCCCTAAACCTAATAACTGGCAAGTATTTAAGTTAAAGGAGAACTCCGGTGTGAAATGGACTTGGGGTGCACTGAAACCTAATTACGATTACTAACTAATCTGTTGAATATCTGACCTCTGTTTGCAGACTGCATTCCAGAGTGCAGAATTTTTTTTTCCAGTTTCTCAATACAGGTTTTAGAATGGGACCTATAGGGGCATATTTTAGCCCCATCAAAGACATTACTTTTTCCACTGCTAACAACTCAACATAGCTCCACACTTGATTGGTAGAATTTAGAGAGCCTTTTCATTTAAAACGAGACATTGAGAACTTTGAAAGTGCACCAGACGTATACTTTGTTGTAATTGTTGTAATTCCTCCACAGTGGAGGGTTTTTAAGAATTAACTGCCTTTTAAGACCATCACACAACCGCCACCATGTTTTACAGTAGGTATGATGTTCTTTTTCTGAAATGATGTGTTTGTTTTACGCCAGATGTAACGGGACACACACCTTCCAAAAAGTTCAACTTGTGCCCCGCCAGTCCTAAAGAATATTTTCCACAACATTCTCAGTCTCTTTCTTATTATTGAAGCATGAACACTGATCTTAACTGCGGCTTTAGTGAGATCCTGCAGTTCTTTAAATGTTGTTCTGGGTTCTTTTGGGACATCCTGGGTGAGTTGTTCATGCCCTTTTGGAGTAATTTCAGTGGGCTGGTCTCTCCTGGGAAGGTTCACCAGTGTTCCTTTCTCTTTCTCATTTGTTCCTGAATTTCTTTGAATGTTGGCATTAATTTTTATTTAATCGGCATTCATTTTAGCGATCTATAGTGCAACGGTCAATTGCGCATTGCACAGCTGGATTTAAGGCATGCCGGTGTGTCTTTGGTATCGTGAGGGTGCAAAAAATACGCCTTGTGCAAAAGGCATGAACTAAATTCCTTAATTAATCGTGGATGTGGTTAATTTTGGGCGTAATGTGAAATAAACCAATCAGTGTGTCAGGTGTCTTTCCCCTTTAAGAAGCAGGTGAGCTCTGACTTTGGCGTGTTCGTATCTTAACAGTGCGGTGCTTTTGTGCGTCTCAGCAGAGACAGATACTGACCTGCTCGTTCACACTGTGAAGATACACCAGCAGCTCCTTTAAGGAAACATCATTGTTATTTTATTCTTTATAGTGTTTATTGTTCAGTTAAATTTGGGCAGCTGACTGTTGACTGTTGTCAGGGTTTTAATCAGTCAGTGGCGCTCCTGTATTTTCCTGCCTTCAAGATAGGAACACCCCTTACTTCCAGCCACGCCCATCAGTGTAGATATATTCCTGAACTCTGACGATACTGCAATGGTGTGGGCGCAAGGCGTGAAAATAGACATAATAGACGAGGGGTGTAAGATAGCAATGAGCATTGCGATGCACCTTGCCCAGGGTTTATGATAGAGCCCTACTTCTGTATGTGTAGCTCAATGAACATTAACCATATCAGTATAAAGTTTTTATCATTTACTGGTTCTGGTAACTTTCATCTTCCTTACGAATAGCATCGCAATCCGATAAAAAACATATATATATATATGTTTGAAACCATTTCTTTAACGATAAGTTTATGAACTTTATGTTCTACTTCAGCTGTTATATATATCTAACTCCATCGGGCTCTGATAGCATCAGCAGATTGGTCCTGCAGCATCTCAACACAGGAAATTGCTAAAAAAAATGAGACGGATATTATCGAGGCTCCTCAAAGCCTCGAGGTCCTCATGGTTTCAGACACCGGCTTGTAGTTTTAGGCAATTATGTGCCGTAAGGCCTGTTGAAAAGTTGATAACTCAGGACTCAATACACGACAAGACCCAGACCAGATAACAGCGTCCCAGAGATGGGAGCAGGAGGCCGGATTTCTCACCGTATAAAACAAAGAAACTTCTCCAGTGCCTTAAAAAAAAAACATGATGTCAAACTTCACCAGACAGCAGAGTCAGAGGATACCGGGCTTTGATTTTACCAAATTGAAAAACTCTGGAATATAATCAAGAGGAAGATGGATGAGCACAAGCCATCAAACCAAACTGAACTGCTTGAATTTTTGCACCAGGAGTAAAGCAGCATAAAGTTATCCAAAAGCAGTGTGTAAGACTGGTGGAGGAGAACATGATGCCAAGATGCATGAAAACTGATTAAAAACCATCAGGGTTATTCCACCAAATATTGATTTCTGAACTCGTAAAACTTTATGAATATAAACTTTTTTTTACTATTTGAGCCATTTCTAATTTTCTGCAAATAAATGCTCTAAATGACAATATTTTTATTTGGAATTTGGGAGAAATGTTGTCTATAGTTTATAGAATAAAACAACAATGTTCATTTTACTCAAACATAAACCTATAAATAGCAAAATCAGAGAAACTGATTCAGAAACTGAAGTGCTGTCTTCATTTTTTTGAGCTGTATCTTATTATAGCTTGGTTTGTTCAGTAATGAGGTAGGAGATATTATAATGTCACTCTCCACTACCCATTATATATAAGTTTATATTGTCGCTTTCTACTGAGTTTACTACATGATTTAAATACACAAACTGTCCTTTACACTGTGTCAAAATTTCCTGATGAATGGACCAATTCAGGTTTTTATAATGTGAGATTCAAAGTTTGAACGCTAGGTGTCAGAAACGGGCCAAAGAATCTAAAAGCGGAGAGGCTGCGCATTTCTAGCGCAGAAAAATGGGCCAAAGAGTCTAAAAGCGGAGAGAGTGCGCATTTCTAGCGCAGAAAAACAGGCCAAAGAGTCTAAAAGTGGAGAGAGTGCGCATTTCTAGCGCAGAAAAATGGGCCAAAGAGTCTAAAAGTTGCCGTAATTAAGGAGTTTTTGAAAAATTTTGAAAAATAAAATTTGAAAAATCTTAGTTTACACAACACTGTCAAAGATAAAGATAGTAAGTCAAGTAAAATGGTGTGTAAATGATAGTAATCAGGAAAATGTATTATTTAAAGTGGTATATTTCATTATTTGTTTTATTACAGAGTCTGTGGACCGTGACTTCAAATATATTTCTCCTTCTGGCCCCCAACAAAAAAAGTTTGGACACCCCTGGTTTAAATGAATCATTGATGTTTAGTAATGATAAAAAAAGGTTCAGTTTCTAATGAACTTCACCTCAGACAGAGGACTCAGACTCGGCCGGTCCAAACAAGATAGAGTCTGAGACGAGACCGCGACTCGCTCGATTTTAGTGCTACAACACTATTTGGGCACATTGCAAGTTACAAAGGAAAGAGTCCTAGTGAGTATGTTTCTGATATAAAGGATTCCAGCCAAGCATCTAAACCGCATTTAAAAAAAAGTACATTTGTTAAAATGTGATCATGCTGTGATCTTGTGACTGAGCCGTCCCCGAGTGACACGTTGACTCAGGAAGACTGTAATTAGGGTTGAGACAGCGAGTGCTTGTGTTCAACAGGAAAAATGCTCCTTCTAAATGCTGTTACTGTCAGTAAAGGCAGTCATTTAAGTCGTGTTTCACACGTTTCAGCTCTGGACAACATGCCACTCTGCTAAATTACACGCTTCCCTACTCGATTCTCATTTTCTACTTTATACCAGGTGTAGAAAAGCCTGAGCAGAAGTGGAGGCTGGCAGACCGTCACAAAGCCCAGTCAGAACTCTGCATATACCTCCAGTACCTCCAGTACCACCAGTACCTTACATTCTCTTTTATACCATCATTTCAAAGCCCCTCATGCATTAGTTAGCAGCCACTGCTTCTCCTGGACTCCAATGCTCCACTGTCTTCTGGCTTTCAAACATGTCAAAGGAAAGAAGAGCACTGTGTAGCTCTGTGTACAGTACCACCTCAGCGAGGGCTGGGCCATATCTGGGTCAATATCAATATAACGCGTATTCTGTGTCGCAGAAAACTAGTTTAAATTCCATACAAACTCTGTGTAACAATATACAGGGGTTGGACAATGAAACTGAAACACCTGGTTTTAGAGCACAATAATTTATTGTGGTGACGGACAGTTCTGGTGGAAACAGGAGAGTTGAGGTGCACATTGAATTCTGCCGTGATTTGATCAGCCGTGGTTTTATGTTTTCTGGATACAATCCGGGTTAGCACCCGAACATCCCTTTCAGACAGCTTCCTCTTACAGCGTCCACAGTTAATCCTGTTGGATGTGTTTGGTCCTTCTTGGTGGTATGCTGACATTACCCTGGATCCACATCTCTGAGTTTTATCACCTTTTGTTCAATAAAATATCTATTTGTCCACTGACACACACTGTAATTACACTTTGGGCACACATTTTCCCCGGAGATCCATATAAAAACAACAGCGAGTGGAAATGGAGGAGCTACTGAACAACTGAAGCCAAAAAACTCACTGGTCCTCCTGTTTTTTTCAATTGCAGTCTGGATGCAAGAGTTTTATCACTGAGTAGAAGTGTGAAATATTTTTCACAGACTTCCCCCTAAGAAACTAATCCCGTCCAGATAGGGCTTTAGTCTGGAAAGGTTTCAGGTGTGACGATACTTTCAGCCATGTCTGTGGTTCAAATAGACTTTAAACCATACCCTACGACTAACTCACGGTTAGTTCAGCTGGTGCAACAGCCTGCTGGACCGTAGATTCACAGCGGAAAGCCCTGGGCCCACTCCCGGCACGTCCTGCAGGCCAACAGCAGACCCACTCAGACATCAATCACAGACACGTCCAGCTCAGCAGGTCAATTATTAATTATGAATATCCCTTGTGTGAACAGCCCAGCATGGCTTTTTATTGTAATATCACAGCTGTGTCATCACCCTCATTTATCATTTATTTAGTGAGTTTAACTAAAAAGACCACACCAGCACATTTTGTGTGGCAATAGATTCTCCAGTATATCCACAAATGTGTGAGAAAATGATTAAAATGTTTAAAAAACATGATCCTTAAAAAGAATATTGGAAGGAATTTGGATATTTCTCCCTCTAAAGCCCATAATATCACCATGACCAGAAGCTCCACCCACTTCTCTACTACACTACAGAGTTACTACTCTATTCACTAATACCACTTACAATTTTACTACTGTACACAACACAAGCCTTATGTTCACCATGTCCATCCAGAAGCTCCGCCCACTTCTCTACTACAATACAGAGTTACTATATTCACTAATATCACTTACTTAACTTTACTACTGTACACAACACAAGCCTTATGTTCACCATGACCATCCAGAAGCTCCGCCCACTTCTCTACTACAATAGAGTTACTACTATTTTCACTAATACAACTTACTTAACTTTATTGCACACAACACAAGCCTTATGTTCACCATGACCATCCAGAAGCTCCGCCCACTTCTCTACTACAATACATAGTTACTACTATTTTCACTAATACCACTTACTTAACTTTACTGCACACAACACAAGCCTTATGTTCACCATGAGCAGAAGTCCCGCCCACTTCTCTACTCTATATGGAAAGTCAGTAAACTTTTTAGATGCAGAATTAATGCAGAAAGATCTTAGAGAAAGAGAGAAAGAGATCTTAGTGCAACGTATGCCTTTTCCAACAAGACAAAGAAAAATCTGTAAAATAAAGAGGCAACGGATAAATTAGTGCTTTTTTTAAGGTATGTATTATGCAAAACTCATCTTAATTTTTTTGATGCTTTTGTATTTCCATTTGGGTCTCGGCTGCTTGTATAATAAACACTTTAAGCCCCCCCCCCCCACAAAAAAAAAATCATGAGACAGTAGTCTTAGACAGTAAACAGCACGATTACCTAGCAGACTTCTTCTGAGGGTGGGATCTGTACCTACTGTGAGTGGCAAGTAACTTCAATATCAGATAAGGATGAACTAGCCTGTTCATGTTTTGCCATTTAGCACAAGCTAGAGTAAACTATGGGCCTGGGGCGTGGCCAGCAACAGCTCATTTGCATAAAAGTGACAGAGCCTTTAAACGTCTCATTCTGAAAGGGACTGAAACTGGTAAGAATAGAGCTTTATGTGAGAGTAATTTTGTGGAAAGCAGGTTTTGATAAAATTAACCTGATCTGACCCATAAACCCACCCCACCTCTGCAGCCCCCTAGACCTTACGTAACTGAGCAGGAGATCCGCGATGCTCCACTCCTTCATCTCGACATTAAAGAAGCGAGAGTTTCATGCCGTGACTTATGGTAATGTGGGAATTCCTCTCAGTGGAGTAGAGAGGCTTCTCTGATGCTTCAGGCTGCTATTTGCAGACATCTCTCTTGGACCGCAGACCAAAGGTGACCCGATACTGTCCAGCCAGCCTTAATGTTTGATGTGCTGTTTGGCACCGATTTAACAACTAAAATAAGCCGTTTCCTCAAAGATCTACAGCTTCCTTAAAGGTGCAGACACACAGCGAATAAACACTACACAGGGGTTGGAGAATGAAACTGAAACACCTGGTTTTAGAGCACAATAATTTATTGTGGTGATGGACAGTTCTGGTGGAAACAGGAGAGTTGAGGTGCACATTGAATTCTGCCGTGATTTGATCAGCCGTGGTTTTATGTTTTTTTGGATACAATCCGGGTTAGCACCCGAACATCCCTTTCAGACAGCTTCCTCTTACAGCGTCCACAGTTAATCCTGTTGGATGTGGTTGGTCCTTCTTGGTGGTATGCTGACGTTACCCTGGATACCGTGGCTCTTGATACATCACAAAGACTTGCTGGCTCGTGATAAACACTGTATTACACTCGGCAACCGGAGCGTTGTCATGTATGCCTCGGATAGAATGCACCCACACCCCTAACACCTGTATAAGTTGTAAGGCATTATCTTGTGAGGGAGATTGCATTTTGGCCAGTGTGCTCATGGCAAGGCAACAGGAGTTATTGGAATTTGATCATTTAACATTCTTCGCTCCACAGTGCCTTGTATGTATATGTGTGAATATGAACAGTAGACAGTGCAGTAGGTGGTAATGATTGTGATCGGTGGCGTCTGGTTAGAACTGGTTGGAAGGTCAAGGGTCATTGAGCTTACCAAACAAATTTTGTGTTCCATTAAAAAATAATAAGTGCCCAAATTTATGCACCTGTCTAATTTAGTTTAAAGATTTATTGCAGACTTTCTGTAAATCATGTAAACTGCATTTCACTTCACATATATCACTGTGTTCATCTGTTATATGATAGGATATATTTAACTGAAATTGCTGATCAGAACAACCAGTGATTTATAAAGGAAAATCATTAAAATGATCATGGGTGCCCAAACTTTTTCATACAGCGGAATCATGTCTAGATTTAATGTCTTCTACTGAAGCCTCTCCCTGATGTCTCCATCAGAACGTTCTCCATCAGGGACTCATCACCACTATCATCAGCATCATCAGCATCATCAGCATCATCAGCTCTCTGCAGGGAGACCGCGAGGCCGGGCGAGTCAGACTGAAGGCTGCATCTGGAAGGGATTTGAGTGAAGGTCGATGAGCTAAGCACTGCATTATTTATTCATCTGCATTGTCAGATTTGAACCTGAAGAGAAGTGGCTTGATCTGCTAATGTGCTCCTCTGCGGATTGAAACTCAGCACTAAAACGGAACACAAGAGCCCTCGCCTCCATAGCCGATTCTAAAGACAAACGGAAACCAAATTAGAAACGTACGAATTGGGAATCTGCTTAAATACGGCATCATCTAGATTAGCGGAATTTGTAGCGATATAAATAAAACAATTTCGTAAAAATTAATAAGCCGATTAACGCGGCTCGGGCTTGTTTCCCCCTAAAGCTGCACTTGTCAAAATGTGCATAATTAAGGTAATTTTAGAGTCTGGCAAAAAAAAAAACTTATTAAGCCGATTAGCCGATTAGCATTTTTTTCGTGCTTCAAATTTTTCGAGCTGTAATTGTCAAAATCTGATTTGAGAGAGTTTTAATTTTAATGTTTATTTGCTCGCCTCGGGATTCATTAAAAAAATTCCTCTGTTTATCCGAAATGACATGTAAAGCTTAATACAGCCACCATATGTTACCATATATAACAAATAATGAGAAATAATGTTTCTTTGGGGAAAACTAGCCTGGATGCAAGATGAGATTGAGACGGTTGGGTATGGAGGTTCTACAGGTTCTGTATGGTATCCTGCAGAACATTTATCCACATAAAGGTGTTGCTACAGCTGTGCCTGTAGATCCTGTCGCTCTACACTCGTAGGTTGAAGCTAAAGCTGCTGTACCAGCTATCAGTCCCATAATCAAAGCTGGATTGGTGATAAATCTGAAGACTAACCAAGTCTAGTAAGACTTGAAATCTGGTGGAGACAATCCTGGGAATGCTGTGTGTGGATGAGCATTATCCTGCTGAAAAATGTCAGTTTGAAGCTCTACCATTTAAGAGACAGCAACACATATGGCTACAGGATGTTCTGCACATATCTGCACAAAGATCCATGGTGAAATACAGTACTAGTGCATCTTAAAAAAATAGAAAATCATTGAAAAGTCACTTTATTTCAGTAATTCAGTTGAAAATGTGATGTATTACACACAGAGTGATCTATTTTGTGTGGGCAGTGTGCCAAGTCCTGCTGGAAAATTAAATCTGCATCTCTATAAAAGTTGTCAGCAGCAGAGGGAAGCATGCACCAGCAGATGACATGTCTCTCCAAACCATCACTGATCATCAGTAAATTTTACATTACATTTTATATTTCAAATGTGTTCATCCACTGTGTTTTATTATCAAGTCTAAAGTCAGTGCAGTTGTGTTTTCCCACAAAATCATCAAATTACAGCACTTCATGCTTCCCTCTGCTACTGACAACTTTTATAGAGATGCAGATTTCATTTTCCAGCAGGACTTGGCACACTGCGCCTCACTACCTAAAGTACTGATTGGTCTTATATAATATTCTAATTTTCCTGAAACACTGATTTTTGGGTCTTTATTGGCTGTAACCTATAATTACCAACAATAAAAGAAATAAACGCTTATAATAGATCACTGTGTGTTTAATACATCTATATAATATATGAGTTTCACATTTTCAACTCAATTACTGAAATAAAATAACTTTTTAATAATGTGTGTGTAAATGAGAGAAGCTTTGCTGGGTTAAGACCTTTTATATTGGAGTATTAAAGTAAAAGCTACAACGATATTTGAGAAATTATGGTTTTAAAGTACATTATAGATGATTTTGGCTTGAGTTTTAAATAGGTTTAAGTTTAGTTTTGGGGACTTTCTCAAACTTTGGGGACTTTCTCAAAGCACTACATAATAAAAGTCCAGCTTGAACAGTTTTATTAAGACAGATATACAGATATATATTAATATATTCATTTCAAAACAGTTTGAGTGTATTTGAATCATTTTCCTGATAGTGTTTTAATAACTGCAGTCAATGGAAGCTGTTTGCTCTGAAGACTTTGACAGTGTTTCATCTCAGTAAAGCAGATTTGTATTGATTGTGGGGGTGGGGGGTGGGGGGGGGGGACTGGGTTCGCTATACTTTATATTTTGTTCTGAGCTTCGTGTCTGCAGTGCTGCAGAAATTAATGTGGAGTTAAACTCAGTTTCCTGGTGTGAAGCATTTCATTCACAGCTCTTGGAACTATGTGAACATTTCATAACAATAGACCAACAGAAAAAAAAAAAACACTGTTAACACAATTCTATATATAATCTATAAAAATGATAAGTTTTTTTAATTTTATCAAATTAAAAAAAAAACTCTGGAATATAATCAAGAGGAAGATGGATGATCACAAACCATCAAACCACCAAACTGAACTGCTTTTTGAATTTTTGCATCAGGAGTAAAGCAGCATAAAGTTATCCAAAAGCAGTGTGTAAGACTGGTGGAGGAGAACATGATGCCAAGATGCATAAAAAAAAACTATGATTAAAAATCAGGGTTATTCCACCAAATATTGATTATTTCTGAACTTTTAAAACGTAATGAATATGAACTTGTTTTTTTTTTTTTTTTGCATTATTTGAGGTCTGAAAGCTCTGCATCTCTTTTTGTTTTTTTTTTTGTTATTTCAGTCATTTCTCATGTTCTGCAAATAAATGCTTTAAATGACAATATTTTTATTTGGAATTTGGGAGAAATGTTGTCTGTAGTTTATAGAATAAAACAACAATGTTCATTTTACTCAAACATAAACCTATAAATAGCAAAATCAGAGAAACTGATTCAGAAACTGAAGTGGTCTCCACTGGCCATATATAGTAGGAGGACTTCGTAGACACAGCAGTGCTGCTGGGGTTTTTAAACACCCCATTTCTGCTTAGTTCCACCAACTTAGTTCTGAATAGTCCACCAACACGGTCCTCTGATCATTGATAAAGGACTAGAAGGTGTGAAAAGTATTCTACATTCATTACTCTGTAGGTAAAAGTAAGTATATTGTAGATACTAGGGTTTAAAAATACTTCTGTTGAAAAAGAATCAACTCAAGCTTTTTACTTTTAAGTAAAAGTGTTTTTAAAAAGTACTGCTTTCAAAACTACTTAAAGTATAAAAATATTATAAGCCATTAAGAACAAAAGCTTAGGCCACACCCACAATAGAGTCCTATAGTTCACTCCCCCCCCAACCACCCCCCACAAAACACACTTTTCTAAAAGCCATAATGACTATAATGTTCTATCTTTAAAATGTTAATGTTGATAATATAATTTAGAATTTTGCACTAAGCTGTTTCCTAGTGTTTCAGCTGCATATATGCTGATTATAAATGAATGTATTTTAGTAGAATGTAAATATATTAAAGCTATTAAAGCTTAGTTGTACTGGAGTTTGTCTGGAGTCTCTCTGGGGTGGGGGGCGTGTGCAGGTGTGATGGATCACAGTATAAACCAATAGGGAGTCGGAATGGAATATGTTTATACTTCTCTACATCCAATCACAATCAGATTCACTCTATCTGGATAAAGGAGAGATTTATCTGTATAGAAGTTTTAATGAACGATAAAATGAAAGCTGAAATAAAACATATATGTAACGAGGCTATTTTTATTCAAATGTAAGGAGTAGAAAGTTCAGATAATTGTGTGAAAATGTTAAAATAATTACCTAAATAAGTATCTACAAGTTAGAGCAGCTGGATAGAAGTTTCTAATAGATTAGAAAAGGTTTCAAGGTTATGGTTCATTTGTTACATAACCGTAATGATGCACCAGAGTCTGTATATATTTGTACAGAAGATTACAGGAAAATGATACCGCTCCCTTTTCAAATAGAACATTTAGATTCAAGTTGACTTTTGTCAAGTTTCAGGTTCATTATGAGGTGAAGCACAAACTCAGTGAAGATAAAGAAAGCTGCATTTCTGTGCTCCCCCATCCGAGAAGCGTCCGCACTGTACGTTTTTGGCCTTTGCTCTTTGCAAATTCAGGAGATTTTTATTGCTGAGACAGAGAACAGGTCGTACCGGAGAGTATGAGCTTTCAAAAGCAGCTCTGCCAACACAGGACTGTAGCTGTTGTTATCTCCCAAAAAAAACAAACCACAGAAAAAGCAGAAATTGTTTTAAAATAAACTTTTATTTGGAAATCTGCACCCCGCCATGAAAAGCACCTCCTCTCAGTAGAGCATATCTAATTTAAAAAGTTAGCTAAAGCAATTATTTCTGCTTCTATCAAGAAGACTTTGCGTAAGCTCTGCTGAGAGAGGGTGCTTTTCATGGTGGGGATGCAGATTTAGGCACTACTATGGTGCTGAATTCAGCAGCACCCCCTCTTGGGAGAGGCTGCAGGTGACGTGTGTCTTTTTCCTTATTTCTTATGAATCAGCGTAACTTAGAACAGTATCTCAGGTATTTCCATTTTCTAAAGTAGTAAAGTTAAAGCCAAGAAGACGTGGGTGCTATGCACTCCCGAGAGGGGGTGCTTTTCCTGGCAGGGGTGCTGAATTTATCGTTCTGAGATCCAGAAATTCTAACAGTTTGTCCAAACACCCTTCAGACTGAGTGACACGGGGCATAATTTACCCTGATAAATCGCCTTTTACACCGTTATCCAGCTTAAAGTAGCTCTTCCACACCTCCTTGCTACAATTTGGAGAGCCTTGACCTTTAAAACGAGGCATTAATAACTTAAAAAGTGCACAAGAAGCTTATTAAAAACCTTGAAGGGTGTTTGTTGGACAAACTGTTAACATTTCTGGATCTCGGAACGCTGTGGGAGAACGGAGGTGTGCTCTTTATCAATAAAGAACTTTTTATCATGTTTTACTACAAAAAAAAGTCAGTTTTACACCAGAGCTCTCCTTTAATGCATCAGTAGACAAGGTATAAATAGTAGTAGTGATGTCAATCGAGTAAAAAAAATGTAATCAATGTTCCGAGTGGTCCTGTGGTCTAAATCGTTGCCGCTATGATCTGGAGATTGTCGTTTTGAATCCTGTTCATGCAGCTTGCCATCAGCTGCCGGAGCCCTGAGAGAGCACAGTTTTCCTTGCTCTCTCTGGGTGGGTACAGTAGATGGCACTCTTTCACCCTCATCACTCCTAGGGTGATGTGGATCAGCACAAGGCTGCATCTGTGAGCTGATGTATCACAGCCGAGTCGCTGCGCTTTCCTCTGACTTCACATGTATCTAGAGGCATGTGCTAATCTTTACTTTCTTGTGATACTTTCTTCAACTCAACTCAACCTTTATTTATAGAGCACATTTAAATCAATCGAGGTTGACCAAAGTGCTGTTTAAGATAGAAAGCTACATTGAAGGTAAAAGTGACTCAGGTAATGCCACCACTCCAAACAGTCAAATCAATAAATACAATAACACAGTACAAAGTTCATATGAAATACATTTAAAAATACAACAAATCAAGGTTATCAGCCAAGAGTCTACTTAAATATGATTAAACGCCAGAGAGAAAAAGTGTGTTTTTAAAGAGGATTTAAAAACCTCAAGAGAACCTGTTGATCGAATGTGCCAGGGCAGGTTATTCCAGAGCCTAGGGGCCGCCGCCACAAAGGCTTGGTCACCTTTGGTTTTGAGTTTTGTTTTAGGGGGGACCAGTAAGAGCTGATTGGAGGATCTCAGTGATCTGGCGGGAGAGTAAACATGAAGTAACTCAGTTAGATATTGAGGGGCTAAGCCATTAAGAGCTTTAAAAAGAAGCAATAAAATTTTAAAATCTATTCTAAAAGAAATTGGAAGCCAATGCAGTGAAGCTAAGACCGGGGAAATGTGATCACGCTTACGTTTACCAGTGAGGAGACGAGCCGCTGCGTTTTGTATGAGCTGCAGGCGGATCAAGGCCGTAGTAGAGAGAGTTACAATAATCCAACCTTGTATTGATAAAAGAATGGATCACTGTTTCCCAATCTCTATATGGCAGATATCCTTTTACTTTAGATAAAACCCTCAAATGATAAAAACTGTTTTTCATGACCGAGCTAACCTGCCGATTAAATTTCAGCCTGTCATCAAAAATTACCCCAAGATTTTTAACAGAAGACTGAATGTTTGCTGTTAGGGGACCCAGAAAGCCAGCAGGAAAATCTGCTGGACCACATCCAAACATTATGATTTCAGTCTTCTTTTCATTAAGATGTAAAAAGTTTGCGGACAACCAGGATTTAACATCATTCAGACACTAGTGATAGAGGGAGTCCTAATGAATGAGTTGGGAAATTGGCCGCGTAAATAAAGAATAAGAAATAGAAATTAGAAAGCCTCAAATTGTTGACAAACTCTCTCGACACATGCCAACCCATCACCTGTGCACTTCCAGGAAAAAGGAAAAAGGACGATTGCGCCGTTTATCACTTCCCCCATGCTACTGTCTGTCCAGGATAATGGAAATCCATGATCAGGCCAACGGGAATTAATGTGGAGAGGTTAATGCTGGAGAGCAGCTCATGAATCATAGACGAGAACACGTTTATCCAGAACAAGGACAGTTTCCTGGAACGAGCCGTGGAGGAGCATTCATCTTTTTCATTCAGAAGAAATCACGGCGTCAGTTTTAGCGCACTACTGCCTGCATTAGATATTTATCGAGTGGTGATGAACGCCGGCGCTGGCGGGACGCCGGAGGTATTTCCTACTGTGGAGGGCTTATTGATGAGGCGGCGAGTAAAGGAGGAAAGCGTTCCTACATTAAACGAGTCACAGCCGAGGGAGAGAGAGAGAGAGAGAGAGAACTGAGACTGGGCTGCATTTAAAACAGCGCTGGATTTATTGATTTAAAGGAATTTTATTGATTTAGAGCAGAGCAAGAAGAGCAAGCAGATCAACAGCGAAGCCATTAAAATGAATGGGAACATTTATCATGCTATTTGTTAATGCAAGATGAAGAGTAATCCTTGGCCGGCTTTAATAGTGAATTAATAATTCTTAAATAACATTAAAACAATTAAACATCCTTAGAAGGTCTTTGTAGTACCAGTCAAGGTAAGTTTGGACATACCTTAAATTTAGGTGGCTTTTCATTTATTTATTTTTTTATTTTAGTTGCTCTGCTCCCCAACTCGTTTAGAATTGACTCAATTGCATTGTATTTTTTTTTACCTATATTTGCTTTTTGTTTTATTAATTTTTTATGCATTTTATACTCTTTGTACGGTGTGCTTGCATGACAGAAGGCGCCTATATAATAAAATGTATTATTATTATTATTATTTATTTTATTTTATTTTTTGCATTGTAGATTAATGGTAAAATGTCATCCAAACTATGAAGGATAACGTATTATTTTAAATTGAAATTATTTTGTGAACTAAAATTGTATAAAATATGTTAGAAAAGAAAATGTTTTATACTTTAGATTCTCCCAAGTCGACAGTTTTGCTCATCTTGGATGAATTTTCTCAGTCAGTTTTATGAGGTAGAGTCTCCTGGAATTCAGGTTTTCAGTTAACAGCTGTGCTGAACTCATCAAGAGTTAATTACTTGATTTTCTTGTCTCTTAATAAAGTGTTTGAGAGCATCAGTAAAAGGAATAAACTGTAGGCAAAACGGGTCAGAAACCAGAGCTAAAACATCAAGGTAAACTAGCAAAGGGGGGAAAAAAAAGTAGCCAAAAATAGAAATAGCAAATCAAACAAATAACACTTAGTATGCAGCTAAAATAACAGATGCACAGCTTGGTAAAAGGCAGCACAAACAGACCAGTATATACACATGGAAAAACAGCTGAAAGGAATCAAAACTCAGGTGAGACTGATCTAACAATCTGGTGCAGATTGGCACATGACTGAGACACATGACTGAAAAGTGCATTCTGGGAACTGGAGTTCATGAAGCTGGACAAGTCTGTAGGGAAATTGGAAGGCGGGAAACAGTGTAGTTGTGTCACTAGTTTTAATTCAATTTTTGCAAAAAAATCCTTTTTGATGTAAAAAGTAAAAAGGTTTGTGGAAAAAGGGTTTTTTTAGAAGGTTGATATTTTTTCCCTTGCTAAATAAAACAAGTCGAGTATATTAGAGTATATTACTCATACTGTCTGTACTGCAGTCTAAACTGACAGCTCGACAAAAAGATGCACTAAAGCCGCGTTTCAGCCCAGTCCTCAGGGTCCACCAGACAGCTGGGAACTGGGACACAGCAAAAATGTGGAACTTGGCCCCAAGGACAAGCATCACAGAAGCAGTAAAGCAAACATTTACAGAATACAGATAAAGTTCTGGGAAAAAAAAATGAAGAGACCACTTATAATAGGTATTTATAGGTTTATGTTTGAGTAAAATGAACATTGTTGTTTTATTCTATAAACTACAGACAACATTCCACATACAAATATTGTAATTTAGAGCATTTATTTACAGAAAATGAGAAATGTCTGAAATAACAAAAAAGATGCAGAGCTTTCAGACCTCAAATAATGCAAAGAAAACAAGTTCATATTAATAAAGTTTTAAGAGTTCATAAATCAATATTTGGTGGAATAACCCTGTTTTTTAATCACAGTTTTTAATCATGCATCTTGGCATCATCTTCTCCTCCACCAGTCTTACACACTGCTTTTGGATAACTTTATGCTGCTTTACTCCTGGTGCAAAAATTCAAGCAGTTCAGTTTGGTGGTTTGATGGCTTGTGATCATCCATCTTCCTCTTGATTATATTCCAGTAGTTTTTTATTTGGTAAAAATCAAAGAAACTCATCATTTTAACATGGTCTCTTATTTTTTTTTAGAGCTGTACAAGAGAAAAGAGTTTCAAAAGGTATTTCAGGTGGTTGCTTAGGTGTTTCTGGTAGTGTAGTTGCTATGGTACTTTAGTTAGTTGCAAAGGGGGTACTATCATGTAAACATGTAAAAGTGTTCCAATGTGATTTCTCTAGTATATATCATGTAGTTGCTAGGGTGGTTGCTTAGGTGCTTCTTGGTGATTGGTGATGTAGTAGCTATGGTACTTCAGGAAGTTGCTAAGGTGTTGTTAAGTGGGTACTATGATGTTTGAAAGGTGTCTGCTATGGTGTAACCAGGTGATTGCTATGGTTGTTAATAGTGCAAATTCTAGTAGCTTCTAAGATAGTCATTACGGTTGTTGCTTTGGTATTTCAGGTGGTTGCTTAGGTGTTTCTTGGTGATTGGTAGTATAGTTGCTATGATACTTAAGATAGTTGCTAAGGTGTTGTTTTTACGTGGGTACTATCATGTTTGTAAGGTGTTCCAATGTGATGTCTTAAGTATATATCATGTAGTTGCTAGGGTGGTTGCTTAGGTGTTTCTTGGTGATTGGAAGTATAGTTGCTACGGTACTTTAGATAGTTGCTAAGTTGTTGTTGTTAAGTGGGTACTAGGATGTTTGGAAGGTTTTGCTTAGCTATTTCTGTGGTGTCTGCTATGGTGTAACCAGGTGATTGCTATGGCTGTTAATAGGGCAAATTCCAGTACCTTCTAAGATGTCCAAGATTGTCTTTATGCTTGTTGCTTCGGGGTTTCAGGTGGTTGCTAAGGTGTTTCTTGGTGATTGGTAGTACAGTTGCTACGGTACTTCAGATAGTTGCTAAGGTGTTGTTGTTAAGTGGTTACCATGATGTTTGGAAGGTGTTGCTTATCTATTTCTGAGATGGCTGCTAGGGTGTAACCAGTGCAAATTCCAGTAGCTTCTAAGAGGTTCAAGATAGTTGCTACGGTTATTGCTTTGGTATTTCAGGTGTTTGCTTAGGTGTTTTTCGGTGATTGGTAGTACAGTTGCTATGGTGCTTCAGGTAGTTGCTAAGGTTTTGTTAGGTGGGTGGATTTATGTTATGCTTTGTAAAGCATCGTAAAGTGCTTTAAGTAGTACAGAACTTTTACGATTATTATATCAGTATAATTTTAAAGAGTTAATTTTAGTCTCAGCTCTTTTCTTCTCTTTCTTCTCTCGCTGCACATCAGTAAAGCTGGCTGAGATCAGATCAGACCTGGATAGCGTCCAGAAATCAGATGGTACATTCTGACTTCATTGCCCCATGAATCAGCCCGACTGCTGACATTTCCTCCGAATGGCGTCGGCAGGTGCTGCTGCTCCTCCTTCATCGGATTTCTCTCCGGCGTCTCCATCGGCTCTGAGAGAACAGTAACCAGGAGTAAACATCGCTCAGCGATCGCTCAGGGTCCGAGACCCCCTTCATCCTTTACACCTCCATCACCGGCTCCTTCATTTCAGCAGCCAATGATAACGGCATTAGTCCAGGCCTGGACTGACCTCAGGTCAGAGGGAGGTCTATACACTGCAATCAATAGACTTCCATTCATTAATCATCAAATAACAGATCCTGCTTTTATTCAATAGAAATGAACCATGTTATTTTTCATTTTTACAATATTTCCTGTTCCAGTTACAGTTAGCAGTGTTTTGCCAAGGTTTTGCTAAGGTGTTCCAGGTGGTTACTATGGTGTTGCTTAGATGTTTCTGCAATCCAAGCTAATAAAGAACATTACTAGGACCTTATAGCAACATTTTGAAAAGGTTCCATGATTGATTTCACAATGTTCCAGCTAGATGAATACTAACATTCCCAAAACTAAAGTGACATTGCAGCGATTTTATGGTTTAAGGTTGCTAAGGTGTTTAAAATGGTTACTATGTTGGTTGCATAGGTGTTTCAGGTAATTTCTTGGTAGTTGTTAATGTGACTCCAATGGTCTTTTAGGTGGTTGCTATGATATTTCAGTTGTTATGCTAAGGTGTTTCTAGGTGGTTGCCACAGTAATTAAGGTGATATTGCTTAGGTGTTCCTAAGTAGGGGCTATGGTATTTGGGTGGTTGCTGGGGCGGTTGCTAAGGTGTTTAAAATGGATGGTAATACACCGAAATCAATATCAACAGATCCTGCTTTCCTTTAATAGAAGTGAACCAAGTTTTTGTTACAATATTTTTGATTTCAAATTGAGTTGAGAATTAGAGCTGTTTTTGCCAAGGTGTTACTTTGTGGTTGCTAGGGTGATCCAGGTGGTTACTATGGTTTTGCTTAGATGTTTCTGCAATCCAAGCTAATAAAGAACGTTACTAGAACGGTATAGCAACATTTTGAAAAGGTTCCAGGATCGTTTTCAAATAACGTTCCCAGCTAAATGGATACTAACATTCCCAACACTATAGTAAAGTGACATTGCAGCTATTTTACATGTTGCTAAGGTGTTCAAAATTGTTACTATGTTGGTTGCATAGGTATTTCAGATGGTTGCTTAGTGGTTTCTTGGAAGTTGATAATGTGACTCCAATGGTCTTTTAGGTGGTTGCTATGATATTTCAGTTGGTATGCTAAGGTGTTTCTAGGTGGTTGCCACAGTAATTAAGGTGGTTTAATTAGTATTTCCTGTGGTTGCTAAGATGTTCTATCTAAATGATTGTTACAGCAGTTGTTGTGGTATTAAAATTAAGTGGTTCAAAATGGGTACAATGATATTGCTTAGGTGTTCCTAAGTAGTTGCTATGGTATTTGGGTGGTTGCTGGGGCAGTTGCCAAGGTGTTTAAAATGGATGGTAATACACGGCAATCAATATCAACAGATCCTGCTTTCCTCTTATAGAAGTGAACCAAGTTTTTGTTACAATATTTCTTTTTGTTTTTGCCAAGATGTTACTTTATGGTTGCTTGGGCGTTCCAGGTGGTTACAATGGTGTTGCTTAGGTGTTTCTAAGTGGTTGCAATCCCAGTTAACAAAGAACGTTACTAGAACGCTATAGCAACATTTTGAAAAGGTTCCAGTATCGTTTTCACATAATGTTCCCAGCTAGATAAATACTAACATTATGATGATGAAATGTTACTTTACCATTCTCTAAATTAAAGTTTCCACAAGTAAAGTTGCAGTAATGTTACATAACATCCAAAAAAAACTTTCTAACGTTCTAAGAACATTAACATCCAGAAAATGCTCTACTAACCAGAGATGGTGTTGCTGAGGGCTCTCTAGATGGCTGCTAGGGTTGCTTAGGTGTTTCTTGGTGGTTGCGAGGGTGATTGCTAGCTGTTTCAGGATGTTGCTAGGGCAGTTGCTAAGATGTTCATGTTAGTTGCTGTGATTCCTTGGGTGTTTCATGGTTATTGCAAGGGCGGTTGCTAAGGCAGTTACAATTTTTTTTGGGGTGGTTGGTATGTAGGTTTCTATGGTATTTTCTGTGGTTTGCTAGGGAGTTGATAAATTGGTACAATGGTATTGATAAGGTGTCTTTGGTGGATACTGGGGCAGTTTGGGTGGTTGCTAAGGTGTTCATAGTGGTTGTTATATCGGTTGCAGAGGTATTTCAGGTGGTTGATTAGAGATTTCTTGGTGGTTGTTAACTCCCATGGTCTTTCATTTAGTTGCTATTATATTTCAGTTGGTTTGTTAAGATGGTTCTAGGTGATTGCCAAAGTAATTTAGGTGGTTTAATGGGTACTTGCCAGGGTATTCCCTGTGGTTGCTAAGATGTTCTCTCTAAGTGATTGTTATAGCAGTTGTTGTGGTATTAAATGTGATTCGCTAAGGTGGGTACAATGGTATTGTTTAGGTGTTCCTAAGTAGTTGCTATGGTATTTGGGTGGTTGCTGGGGCAGTTGCTAAGACATTTTGCGTGGTTGCTAAGCTGTTTAAAATGGATGCTATATTGCTTACAGAGGTATCAATTGGAGGTATCAATTGGTATTTCAAGTGTTTGCTATGGCGTTTATTAATTCAAGTGGTTTAATTGGTAGTTGCTAAGGTATTTCCTGTGGTTGCTAAGATGTTCAATCTAAATGATTGTTATAGCAGTTGTTGTGGTATGAAATGTGGTTTGCTAAGGTGTTGCTTAGCTATTTCTGAGGTGGCTGCTATGGTGTAACCAGGTGATTGCTTCTAAGATGTTCAAGGTAGTCATTATGGTTGTTGCTTAGGTGTTTCTGGTAGTGTAGTTGCTATGGTACTTTGGGTAGTTGCTAAGCTGTTGTTAAAGGAGTACAATGATGTTTGAAAGGTGATCCAATGTGATTTCTCTAGTATATATCAAGTAGTTGCTAGGGTGGTTGCTTAGGTGTTTCTTAGTGATTGATAGTGTAGCAGATATATATATATATATATATATATATATATATATATATATATATATATATATATATATATATATATAGATAGATAGATAGATAGATAGATAGATAGATAGATAGATAGATAGATAGATACTTTATTTATCCTGAAGGAAATTGTCATCCAGCAGCAACAACACAATACAATTAGTTGCTATGGTACATAAGGTGGTTTCTAAGGTGTTGCTAAGTGGGCACTATGATAATTGGAAGGTGTTCCTTAGCCATTTCTGATAGTCGTTAGGGTTGTTGCTTTGGAATTTCAGGTGGTTGCTTACGTGTTTCTTGGAGTTTGGTAGTGTAGTTGCTATGGTACTTTAGGTAGTTGCTAAGGTGTTGTTAAGTGAGTACTATGATAGTATGTTGAAAGGTGTTTCTAACTGATTTCTCTAGTATATACCATGTAGTTGCTAGGATGGCGGTCAATGTATTTTAGGTGGTTTAGCTGGTGGGCTATAGTTACTGAGTAGTTACTAAAAAACTACAACTAAAACTCTGCAAGTAAATGGTGGGCGTTCTAGGGGGGTTAATTGGATGTGCTAAATTCCTTGGAAAAGTAAAAAAAAATGTTTCTTTAACTCAGCATTCCCCCAATAACTTTTTTCAGGGCACTACAATAAGTTCTTTGCTGTTGGCTTAGCAAACCAGCCCGCATTCTCCACCAGTATAGGAATGGTGGTTGCAGTGATCTCGCCGTGTTCGTTAAAGCGTGCGATTATGAAGAGTAATGTAGTGTTTAATTTACACATAAAGGTAAGCACTGAACCCTGGGCTAACCCCACACTTACTAATTAACTCAGCCTCGTGCTCGACCTTCTGATATTACCACCGCAGTCATCGAGGTCACAGGTTAGCTCAATGCAATTTCCAAAGAATATAGAAATAGAATATAATTTTTTTTTCCAAAGGGGAAAAAGAGAGAGAGAGAGAGAGAGAAAGAGGCAGGACGGGATGCAAACTCTGCAGAATGCTAAGTGGATTTAATAATCTCGATCAGACTTTCAGTAATAGGGCAAATTTTTGCTGCATGTTTAATGACTTTAATAATTTGCCACGACATAAACTGAAAAAAAAAAATAAATAAATAAAAAACAGGCAAACAAACAAAGATGTTTCCCAAGGCTCGACATTAATAACACATTTACACGAGCCCAAGCAGAAATACACTCATTCTGCTGCTCACGGTTCTGATGTTTGCTGGATATGAATATATATATATATACAAAAAAGGGGCCACTTAAAAATTTTAAGTTTCTTTAATTTTACCAAACTGAAAACATCTGGAATAAAATCAAGAGGAAGATGGAAGATCACAAGCCATCAAACCTAACTGAACTGCTTGAATTTTTGCACCAGGAGTAAAGCAGCATAAAGTTATCCAAAAGCAGTGTGTAAGGCTGGTGGAGGAGATCATGCTTTTTTATGGAAATGCATGAAAACTGTAATTAAAAAACAGGGTTATTCCACCAACTATTGATTTCTAAACTGTTTTAATTCAGGCTATTCTTTGAGTGTTTCTTGGTCATTGCAAGGGTGATTACTAAGGTGTTCAAGGTGTTTGCTAGGGCAGTTACTAAGGAAAGTATTTTCAGTGGTTGCTAAGATGTTCACGGTAGTTGCTGTATTGGTTGCTGTGGTTACTTGAGTGTTCCATGGTCATTGCAAGGGTGATTGCTAAGGTGTTTTATGTGGTTGCTAGGGCAGTTACTAAGACCTTTTTGGAAGTTGCTAAGGTTGTTTTGGGTGGTTGGTATATAGGTTTCTATGGTATGTTCGGTGGTAACTTAATATCTTAAGAGCAGTTGTTAAGGTATTTCTTGTGGAAGTTTTTATGGTCTTATTTACGGGTAAATTGGTATTGTTTTGGTGTTCATATGGTAAGACGTTGTTATAGTATTTTAGGTTTTTGCTGGGGCAGTTGCTAAAATATTTTGGGTGGTTGTTAACGTGACTCCCATGGTGTTTCTAGGTGGTTGCCATAGTAATTTAGGTGGTTTAATGAAAAGTTGCTAAGGTATTTCTTATGGTTGCTTCAAGTGTAGATGCTATGGCCACAGTCCCAATGTGGCGACAGAGCGGAAGCACATCCTTAGTGTACTTTCTTTAAGGGTTGTAAGGGTTATTTTAGGTGGTTACTTAGGTGTTTCAAGAGGGTTGCTATGGTATATAAGGTTATTGCTAGCACAGTTGAGAACATATTTTATGCAGTTTGGTTTCAAATCATGAGCTACAGTCTGTAATTATACAGCTATATCCTTGACCTAAAAAGTGATGCTTAGGTGTTCCAAGGTGGTTGCTGTGGTATATATATGGAAGTGTTTTGCACTCTTGCTCTTACCCAATGTTCCTAGAAGACACAGCTATTAGATGAATCGCTAATGATTCCAACTCTCCTAATAAGCTTTCCAGAAAAGGAATTTCTCACTGGGACTGAAAGTAAATGGAAGTATTTTGGGGGTTGACTGAAAGTCACTCCTCTGCCCGTGCTGGACCTCCTCACCGAGGCCTGTGGAGATGAAAAATGACGCTGTCGCTGATGAGACTGAGACATGCCTCAGTGACCCGGGGCAGATTCTGGACCACTGGGGCTCATGCACTAATCATGTCCCCTTTAGCAGCAGCCGAAATGATAAACACCAACAATTCATCTTCTGATCTTCTGCTCTTCTTTTAGAACAGAACGTGTCCTTGTAGGATGTTCCCATCAGCCAAAACGCCAAAAACAAGCTGTACACGCATTAACCATCACTCTCTGGCCACTTTATTAGAAACACCTTCCTTGTATGTCCACTCTGTGGCCACTTTATTGGAAACACCTTCCCTGTAATTCTATTCACTGGCCACTTTATTAGAAATGCCTATGTACCCTTATAGTTCCATCCTCTGGCCACTTTATTAGAAACAGCTGCTGTACCATGTGCTTCCATTCACTGGCCACTTTATTAGAAACACCTGCTATATGTTGGGCTTCCACTCACTGGCCACTTTATTAAAATAAAACATCTACTGTACCATGTGCTTCCTCTCATTGGCCACTTTATTAGAAACATCTACTGTACCATGTGCTTTCTCTCACTGGCCACTTTATTAGAAACATCTACTGTACCATGTGCTGTTACTCACTGGCCACTTTATTAGAAACACCTATTGTACCTTGTGCTTCCTCTCATTGGCCACTTTATTAGAAACATCTACTGTACCATGTGCTTTCTCTCACTGGCCACTTTATTAGAAACATCTACTGTACCATGTGCTTTTACTCACTGGCCACTTTATTAGAAACACCTATTGTACTTTGTGCTTTCTCTCATTAGCCACTTTATTAGAAACGTCTACTGTACCTTGTGCTTTTACACACTGGCCACTTTATTAGAAACATCTACAATATTGTGTGCTTTCAGTCTCTGGCCACTTTATTAGAAACACCTTCTTGTACCATGTGCTTTTTCTCACTGGCCACTTTATTAGAAACACCTTCTTGTACCATGTGCTTTTTCTCACTGGCCACTTTATTAGAAACATCTACCATATCTTGTGCTTTCAGTCTCTGGCCACTTCATTAGAAACACCTTCTGTACCTTGTGCTTCCTCCCATTGGCCACTTTATTAGAAACATCTACTGTACCATGTGCTTTCTCTCACTGGCCACTTTATTAGAAACATCTACTGTACCATGTGCTGTTACTCACTGGCCACTTTATTAGAAACACCTATTGTACCTTGTGCTTCCTCCCATTGGCCACTTTATTAGAAACATCTACTGTACCTTGTGCTTCCTCTCATTGGCCACTTTATCAGAAACATCTACTATATCTTGTGCTTTCATTCTCTGGCCACTTTATTAGAAACATCTACCATACCTTGTGCTTTTCACTCGCTGGCCACTTTATTGGAAATACATACATTTTTCAATTACTGCTCACCTATGCCTGATGTTAATAAGTGCCCCACATGGTTTCTAAGGTTTTACTAATTAGGTTGCTACGGTATTCAAGGCTTCTGTATAGAACATGCATCAATAGATGGCCACACCCTTCTTTACACAAACAAGGTAAACTTAAAAGGAAGTGGTTTAGGTTGCTTAGGTAATTCTGACTTCTAGTGGTTGCTAAGGCGCTCTATATAGTTTCTAGGGTGCTTGCTATGACATTTCCGGTGATTGATGAGTTGATCCAAAAGTGATTACTGGTGCTTGAAAGGACAGTGGCATCGGTATTTTTGGTGGTTGATAAGGTGTTACTAAGTGGGTTTTATGGTGCTGCTTTGGTGTTCAGGGTGGTTGCTCTGGTATTCAAATGTATTGTATAGAAAAGCAGACAGAAAATGACCATGGTGAAACATCAACAATATCTGATCACAAATATCTCACAGGAACTCGATGATTCGATGGGGGTTATTATGGTATTTCTGATAGTTGTTACAATGCAACAGGGGGTTGCTATGAAATACCAAGCAGTTACTTACTGGGTTACTAAGATGTCCCAAATAGTTGCTAGAGTGATTTCAATTATATTTTAGAGGGTTAAATAATTACAAAGGTATATCTGGTGGTTGCTAAGGTGTGTCATGGGGAGGGTGAAGACTAGCACTTGCCGCCTCCGAAACATGTGAAGTCAGACTCCGCCTCTTTTTGCAGCATTGCCGAGTAGCATCACAGCGCTAATGCTCGGAGGAAAGCGCAGCGACTCGGTTCTGATACATCAGCTCACAGATGCAGCCTTGTGCTGATCCACATCACCCTAGGAGTGATGAAGGGGAAAGAGAGCACGCCATCTACTGTACCCACCTAGAGAGAGCAAGATCAATTGTGCTCTCACAGGGCTCTGGTAGCTGATGGCAAGCTGCATGACCAGGACCGATCATAGTGGCAGTGTTTTAGACCACTGGACCACACGGAACCCCTTGTAATTGTAATTATAAATCAATCAAAAATGACTAATACATTTTAAACACAAAATTGAACCGATCAGGCATAACATTATGACCACCCCCTTGTTTCTACACCCATTATACAATATTTTAGTAGCTCCACAGATCAGATAGGACTGTGAATGACCTATATAATAAGAAGATGGTCATAATGTAATGCTTGGTCTGTGTATTTTAAAAGGCTTGATACATGTAAGTAAGTGCCTTACTTAGTAAACCCCCGGATTTAGCGTCACCCAGTTTCACTACAACATCTATTTATGTTGCCCAAGAGCCAAATCTGAAATCCTCTCTCCTCCCTCCACGCTGTCAATCACACTCTCAGCCTCACCCAGAGGACATATTAACATTTAAATTAGCTTTAATTTCCCATTCGCCCTCATATTTAATCAAACCGCGGCTGTTTCAGCAGTGAGATTTATGATTCCTCCTGAGTGATGCTCATTAAATCTGAGGTTGGGAGGTAATATCAAATATAGTCCTGGCATATGTTTGATACGACAAGCCAGAGTTGCCCTTTTTTTAGCAGAAGTGGATCATAAAAATTATAAAAGCAATAAATATGAAGATTCAACACATCCAAAGACAACTGTTCAAGTATAAGACCTTTTAATTTGTGCCTCCATTGATTTGGCCACTTTATAGGAAACACCCGTTGCCTTATGCCTAAACTCTGCCTCAACTGGCACATTATTAAAAGCACAGGATTACATTTCGTCTAGGAGAAGTGTGGTGTTGATGCCAAAATGAAATGTAATCAATGTCCAATCAGAACCCACTACTGTGCAGATGACGGTACTGTCATTTATTAGAGTTTATAAAGTGTTTATTTCCTCTTATATATGCTGTTGCCAAAGACGTTTTCTCTGGTTTAAAGTACAGCTACGAGTGCTCGCTTCTGACTGGTTTCTCAGCCCCACCCTAATTTCAGTAGTAGGTTCTGATTGGACAGTAATTACCATTAATTTTGGCACGAATACTGCTCCTAGACGAACTGCAATCCTGTGCATTGTGATTGGATTTGTGAACATTCGCAGCATAGCCACACAGTGGAACACAGTGCAGTTGAGCTGATTGAATTTAAAGTGCAGTTCTGACATGAAATTCTGTATTTTGTTTTGAAAATGTAAATTCTTCTGTATTGTCTTTCTATAAAAAGATCAAGTGCAGTGAAATATAATGTAATAGTGGTTTTGCCTTTCATTTTGGCACGTATTCTACATGTTAGTGTAGAAAAGCAATGCATCTTTCCATGCTAGTGTTTGCTTTCCAATTTGGCACTAAGTCCTCCACATACTGGCCACTTTATTAGAAACACTTTCCTTTGTGCTCCAACTTACTGGAACACTCTGGTCAATTTATTAGGAACACATACCTGTTATGACAACTTTTGGCCATTTTAATAGAAACCCCTTAACTTGAGCTTTCACCTACTGGCCACTTTATTAGAAACACCTACATATTATGAGTAACTTTGTCCACTTTATTAGAAACACCTACCTCATACTTCCACACACTGGCCACTTTAATAGAAACACCTTATCTTTTGTTTCCACTATCTGTCCACTTTATTAGAAACACCTACCTTATACGTCCACTCACTGGCCACTTTATTAGAAACACTACCATATAATGCCTATTTTGGCCACTTTATTAGAAACACCTACTTCTACTGTGTACTTATCTGGCTACTTTATTAAGAAAAATTACCTAATAGGACTACTTTTGGCCACTTTATTTGAAACACCTTTCGCTTACACTCACTGGCCACTTTATTCGAAACACCTACCTATTATGACCAATTGGTCACTTTATTAGAAACACTTACCTCATACTTCCACCCACAGGCAACCTTATTAGAAACACCACCCTATAATACCTATTCTTGGCCACTTTATTAGAAACAGCTACATCATACTTCCATCTACTGGCCACTTTATTAGAAACACCACCCTATAATGCCTATTTTTGGCCACTTTATTAGAAACACTTACCTCATACTCCCACTCACTGGCCACTTTATTAGAAACACCTCCCTGTAATGCCTATTTTTGTCCACTTTAGTGGAAACACCTCTCATACTTCCACCCACTGGCCACTTTATTAGAAACACCACCCTATATTTCCTATTTCTGGCCACTTTATTAGAAACACCCACCTCATACTTCCAATCACTGGCCACTTTATTAGAAACACCACTCTTTAATGCCTATTTATACACCTCCCTAAATTAAAACATCATCTTATAATGCCTATTTTTGGCCACTTTATTAAAAACACCTGCCTTGTATTTTTACACACTGGCCACTTTATGGGAAACACTTCCCTATATTAGAATCACATGCCTTGTTATTCTACTATCTGACCTCTTTATTGGAAACACCTACCTTAAACTTCTACTTACTGGCCCATTTATTAGAAACACCTCACTGTCATAACAAGTTTTGCCCACTTAGAAACCACGTACCTTGTCTGTCCAGCTGGCCACTTTATTAGAAATATTTTAACTTGGGCAATTAGTCCCTGGCCACTTTATCAGAAACACCACTAGTAAAAGTAAAGGTAAACAGGAAGCTGTTCGTGTGACTACTGCTGTTTCAGCAGTGAGATTTATGATTTCTCCTGAGTGATACTCATTAAGCCTGAGGTCGGGAGGTCATATCAAATATAGTCCTGGCATATGTTTGATACGACAAGCCAGAGTTGCCCTTTTTCACAACACTGGATGATAAAAATCATAAAAGCAATAAATCTGAAGATTCAACACATCCTAAGACAATATTATCGGGTGTTATTAATGCTGAAGCTGGTGAAGAGGCTGCTGCCGGCTGACGCAATGAATAAATCAATACTGAACCCTGCTGTAGGTTCAGCTCTGTAGAGGAAAATTAAACTAGATCATAGTTATCCGTACATGTCTGAAGATGTATCTGTATCTGTGGATGGAATGGTGTTAAACAGGGAATCTTCTTGAGCTTTTGACAGGAATTACGCTCAGGATAATCAATAGGTTATAAAATTCACTGTAAATTAATTACACACTAACACCTCTAACTGCAGCTGTGAAACGATGAACATATCCGATACATCATGATACAACAGCATATTTCTGTGAAGAGGTAGAGAGCTAAGCTAAGCTAAGTAAACAAAACTGTAATTCTTCAAAAATACATTTTCGAGCGCTGCATTTAAATCTACTCAGATATCTTTACTAAAAACTAAAAGCCTTTTCGTTTATTTAAAGTAAGATAAGTTCTCCATATTTCAATACGGGCTGGGTGCAGCATCATTAGCATTAGTGGCTAATGCCGCCTGACAGCACTACACTCAGAATCCTTGAGTGTTCTGGTAAGCCTGGGTAATATTAGCTTGTGGTTCGTCACACGTAACTTGTTTTAACATGGTAAATTAGAAACTATAGTCTGATACTCACCTCACCTGAGCGGCAAAAGAGCTAGAGCTTAGCATGTTTGCGGTTGGTGCTAATAATGCTGCTCCAGCAGTGCTAGCTGGGGTTAGAAACAGGCTACAGGCAGATAGACTCACCTCTGAACCGCAGAAGAGCTGGCACTTAACTTAGCTTAGTGGCTAGTGCTAATACCTGACTGGTAGAATTCATATATAAGGCGCACCGGATTATAAGAAGCACTGATGATTTTTGGGAAAAATTAAGGATTTTAAGGCCTGAAAGTGCTTTGGTAGAAAAAAGAGTAAAGACAGCTTTAAGCAGTGTTGCCCTGGACTGGGCTTCCGGGGCATTAGCCCCAAATTATTTTCCAGTAGCCCCGAATCGTTTCGCTCGGCTCAGCTAATGACGATGATGGATCAAGGATAAAGTTCCGCCTTTCAGGAGAAACAGCCAATCAGCATATATATATATATATATATACGTATATATATATATATATATATATATATATACGTATATATATATATATATATATATATATATATATACGTATATATATATACGTATATATATATATATATATATATATATATATATATATATATATATATATATATATACGTATATATATATATATAATGTTTTACTTGGCCTGATGTGCCTGATCAGCCAATAACTATTTCATTTTTAAATTGTGTTTATTAATTTAGGATTGCAGGACTTACTGTAAGCATTAAATAACAACAATTAATTTCCCAAACCTGGTCTCTAAAACCAGGTGTTTCAGTTTCATTGTCCAACCCCTCTATGTATATGTATAGTTTTATATATATATATATATATATATATATATATATATATATATATATATAAAACCAGCAGAAGGAAGCATCAGAAGCACAACTCATAGATAAAAGCAATGACCGGCCCAACTGAGCATCAAATAAAAAATTAGTAGGTCAGGGAGGAAGGAAGGGTAAAAAAACAGGGGGCGGGGCTGAAGAGCTCACCTTCCAATAACGTGAGGTGCAGGTACAGCCAGGGCTGTTTGCTGAAGGAAGCCTTGGCTGGGGGCTGACGTCTCATTTATTACTGCGTCCACGTCGCCGTGTTTACCCAGCCACTGGCTGTCAGCGCGGCTGTGGGGTGATGAAACCAGACAGAACAAGCCAGAGCAATCGCAGCAGCGCCGTGCCCTCCGCCGCGTGAAGGGCGAGCCCTGCGCCGGGTTCGAATCGCAGCCGGTGCAATTTGAGTTCATTTGAAATGCACCTCACCTTCGGTTCTATTCCCCACACAATGCAGGCAGAGTGACCTCAGCATCATTTCATTCTGCAGCCGTACTCTGAGGGCGGCTCGACTGGCTGAGGCCAGCTGAAGCATGGGAATGTATTACAATATATTACATGATACTTATATAAGTATAACTCAGTGCAGTGCCTTCGTTTTTAACGTGGGATTATTCAAGATTGAATTCGGAGGAATGAGGAATGCCACTGTGTCACCATAAAATTGGCATCTCTGTGGTGCTGCTCATAAGAGGCGTGGACCTGTTTTTCCTGTAAAGCGGCTTTGTGACAACCTTTGTTGTAAAAAGCGCTATATAAATAAAATTTAATTGAATTGAATTGAACAATAACCCAGGCAAGTTTTATAAAAATTTACATTTATGAGTAAAGTCTTGGGGTAACTCCAGATGTTAGCCCTGATGCTCAGTCTGAGTCTGAGTCTATACTAGCTGGTTCTAGACTGCAGGTAATTGATTAGTTGGAGTGAAAAATGAGAAGTGTGCTATTGCTTTAAAAAAGATGGATACTTAGAGGGTTATTAAGGGGATATTTAGCAAAATATCTGGTGGTATAGAGTAGTATGTGTAGGAGAATATATGGCACTATAGGGAGTATATGATAGCATTGGGAATATACAGTTATATAAGGAAGTATATTTAGTATATTACGTATAGGAGGTATAGGATGGGGTAGGGGAGTATAGGGTAATGTTGGTAGTGTAGTAGGTACTGGGAGTATAGGGAAGTATTTGGATTCTAGAAAGTATAGGGCTATGTAGGGGAGCATACAGTAGTATATAAAGTATAGGACAGTATCAGGAGTATAGGGTAGTATACAGTAGCATAGAGAGTATATAGTATGTTAGTATATATAGAGCAGTGTATGGGAACATGCAGTAGTATAGGGAGTATAGGATAATATCAGGAGTATAGGGAAGTATATGGAGTATATTAAGTACAAGGAAGTATAGGGTGGTGTAGGGGAATATAGGGAAATGTTGCTAGCATGGGGGTTCTGGGAATATAGGGTAGTATATGGAGTATAGAAAGTATAGGGCTATGTACGGGAGCATACAGTAGTATATGAAGTATAGGACAGTATCAGGAGTATAGGGTAGTATACGGTAGCATAGAGAGTATATAGTATGTCAGTATAAGATAGTATAGGGTACTAAAGGCGAATATAGGGTAGCATAGGGTGGTATAGGTAGTATAAGAGAATATAGGGCAGTATGGTAGTATAGGATAGTATAAGGTAGAAAAGGTTAATATACAGTACTATATGGTAGCATAGGAATTATAGGGTTATAAAGGGTAGTATAGGGAGTATAGGGTACTAAAGGTGAATATAGGGTAGTATAGGGGAACACAGGGTAGTATGGTAGTATAGGATAGTATAGGGTACTAAAGGTTAATATACGATACTATTTGGTAGTAAAGGTAGCATAGGAATTATAGGTGATAAAGGGTAGTATAGGGAGTATAGGGTACTAAAAGGTGAATATAGGGTAGCATAGGGTTTTATAGAGAATATATGCAAGTATAGGGAAATATACAGTTGTACTGTATAGAAAATAGGATAGTATAGGGTAGAAAATGTGAATATATGGTAGTAAAGGGAAATATAGTGTAGTATAGGTGAATATAGGGTAGTATAGGGGAACACAGGGTAGTACAGGATAGTATAGGGTACTAAAGATTAATATACAGTACTATATGGTAGTAAAGGTAGCATAGGAAGTATAGGGCAGTATAGGAGAATATACAGTACTAAAGGTGAATATAAGTTAATATAGGTTTTATAGGGCATCAAAGATGAATATATGGGAGTATAGGGAAATATACAGTAGTACTGTATATAGAATAGAATAGTATAGTGTAGAAAATGTGAATATATTGTAGTAAAGGGAAATATAGGGTAGTATAGGTGAATATATGGTAGAAAATGTGAATATAGGGTAGTATAGGTGAATATAGGGTAGTATAGGGGAATATAGGGTAGTATAGGGGAATATAGGGTAGTATAGGGGAATATAGGGTAGTACAAGATAGTATAGGGTACGAAAGGTTAATATACGGTACTAAAGGTGAATATAAGTTAGTATAGGTTTTATAGGGCATCAAAGATGGATATATGGGAGTATAGGGAAAAATACAGTAGTACTGTATAGAGAATAGAATAGTATAGGGTAGAAAATGTGAATATATGCTAGTAAAGGGAAATATAGGGACGTATAGGGAAATATAGGGTAGAAAATGTGAATATATGGTAGTAAAGGGAAATATAGGGACGTATAGGGAAATATAGGGTAGAAAATGTGAATATATGGTAGTAAAGGGAAATATAGGGACGTATAGGGAAATATAGGGTAGAAAATGTGAATATATGGTAGTAAAGGGAAATATAGGGATGTATAGGTAAATATAGGGTAGAAAATGTGAATATATGGTAGTAAAGGGAAATATAGGGTAGTATAGGGAAATATAGGGTAGAAAATGTGAATATATGGTAGTAAAGGGAAATATAGGGATGTATAGGGAAATATAGGGTAGAAAATGTGAATATATGGTAGTAAAGGGAAATATAGGGTAGTATAGGGGAATATAGGGTAGAAAATGTGAATATATGGTAGTTTAGGGGAATATAGGGCAGAGGGGCAACATGGCTTAAGAGGATCAACAAAAGTTTGTAAGCTGTATTTTCATGTTATCATGAAACAAATAAAATGGTCTAATTATTTACTTATGATTAAATACCTGATCGTAATTAAAAAATAACTTTTTAATCACTGCTCTTTACATGTTAGTAACATTCTAACTGGAAAACCCACTAATGCAATATTTGGGTCCACCTTCTCAGAGGAAAGGGTCACAGTAAATCAATACGAAGAGATTCTGACTTCAGTCAAGGATGAAACATTTTTATCCTGACTGGAGTCTCCCAGGACGACTGTCCCCATCTACAGGACCCGAGGGATCACTGGATGGTTTAATGGATATGAAAGTGATGTCAGTCCTGTGCTGTGACCTTTGCAGTCCCCAGATATCAGCTCAACCTTTGGGAGGGTTTAGATTGACATGTTTAAAGGCAACCTCCCATTTGATGGAATATGGTTTTTGAAGAATGGTGTTCCATCCCTCGAGAAGAGTTCCAAGGCTTCGTAGATCTGAGCCTGTGTTCGCTGGAGATTCTCTGGGTGCTCATAGCAGCCTGACACCTTAGTGAGACACTTTATGGTGGTTTTATCTTTTTATCGCTTATCTATGAATCAAAAGGCCATATTGACAGCTTTGGAGGAGATCAGTTCAGAAAGGTTTTGGAAATGTACCTCTCCTTTATACTGGCCATTTGAAAGATTGCTAGACTAGAAGTTTCTGGAACTAATTTGAAAGTTCTACCAAAAGGACTCCTGGATTGGATTGGAGATTGGAGTAGATTTGATAGATAAATATTTATAAAGTTGTAAGTTAAAGCCTTCGCCTAAGGTTGCATCTTTTCGACCAAAGTCTTGTGACATCTGAACCCAAGAAGATGCCGTAGATGCGTCCAGTTTTCCAGAGGTGGAGGCTTCCCTTGAGCAACTGGATGCAACCAAACTGGTGGTGGCAGGGGAAAAAGAAGGGGAAAGACGAACGGAAGCTGGCAATTGGTCAGAGTCTCTTGGTAGAACTTGCCCTAAAGCTACAGAGTCTACAGATGCTTTTTTTTGTAATGGTCATTCTGGTTTAGCAGTTTCCCAGAGGTGGAGGCTTTCCATTAAGCAACTGGTTTGAACCAAACTGGTGGCGGCAGGAGAAAAAGAAGGGAAAAAATAAGGCGTCATCATGTTATTGGAACAAACAGAGCCGTATGGAAGCTGGCAATTGGTCAGAGACTCTTGGTAGAACTTTTCCTAAAGCTACAGAGTCTACAGACACATTTTTGTAATAGTTTCTTTCTGGTGTAGCAACTGAAGATTGATGAAGAGTCGACAGAGAGTAGAAAAAGTATTCAAGAGTCTGATGCCACTGAAGATATTTTATGTGCAAAAAGATAGACTTTAATCCTGATCAGATTTGAATAGATTTGATAGAGAACAATAATTGTAAGTTGAAGGCCCCATCTTTTTTTGTTAATAACTTTTTATTTGCAATGTGGGGAGAAGGTGATTACAGCAGTAAAGAGACCAAAAATACAGACAAGTAGTTATTTTGCATTACAAAAGATTCCTGATAAGACTAATAACTGAAGACCAGATTATTATTGTTTTGTCTGATGCACCCTGGAATCTAGCACAGGATTTTTCATGCATAGCAATATAAAGAACATTCCACTTCCAGGCATCAGATAGTGGAAGAGCAGGATTAAACCAAGCTTGGAGAATTGTCTTTTTTGCTGCTATTAAAGCAGCAAGTAGAAGTCTGCGATGAGGAAGCTGGAGCTGCAGTATAGAGTCATCATTGAGAAGAAAGAGTGTTGGGGAAGGGGAAACAGGAAGGTTCAGAGCTGTTGGCACAGAAGCCACATTACACCAGAACTTATAAATAATGGGACATTCCCAAAACATATGCATTACTGTGCCATTTTTGAAGGCCCCATCTTGAACCAAGGTTTTGCAACATCTTAACTTGAGTAGATGCCGTAGATGCATCCAGTTTCCCAGAATTGGAGGCTTCACCCTTTGAGCAACTGGCTAAAACCAAACTGGTGGAAGAGACAAATCATCATAAATGTGATGGAACAAAGACGAATAGAAGCTGTCGATTGGTCAGTCTGTCAAAAGATTTAGTCTCTTGGTAGATGGTAGAACTTGCCCTAAAGCTACAGAGTCTACAGATACTTTTTTGTAATGGTCTCTTTCTGGTTTAGCAATTGAGAAGAACAGAAGAGTAGAAAAAAAACATTCAAGAGTCCGATGCCACTACAGATAGATATTTTTTCACTTCTGTTTTCCATTGTCCACTGTAAGGGGTACTAATGTTTTGACTGATTCTTGTATAGGCAGGTTATTTGCTGGATGTTGTTAAGCCGAAAACTTTCAGAAGGACATATCAGAAGAGGAATCAGCGTTCATCTCTCTGACACAGTCCATGATCTTTTATTGAAACGACCGAGCAGATGATTGGCAGCTGCATTCCCGGGCCGGAGCATTCGTGTGGATTGCAATGCAACATCTCCGCTTTGACGCCTCTCTTCTTTCAGATCTGACGCTCGGCGAGCGTGTCGGCCGTGCCTGAACCCGCGAGTTGAAAGGACCATCTGCGGCCTTCAACAGGATGCTCCCTATGATGACTACACAAACAGAGACATGTGCCATGGCTTGATCAGGGCACCCGGAGTTCAAACGATACTTCAAACTAAACTTCACTTTCTTCACTTCACTTCTACATTCTTCTACAGAGCTCTCTCTCTCTCTGTTTCTTTCTTTCTCTGAGCTTCTGGATCTCTGGCAGAGGCACAGTGGTGCTGGTGGTGATCCCCTGAAACCACCTGTCCTTGAACAGTGTACGATTGGACTACAATACATCAGCCGCTCCCCAAAGGACTCAATGAATCAGGGCATCCGGGAGTGGCTTATTACAGGTTCTGAGAGAATTAGTGCACCAAAACAAGGGTTTCCATCACAGCACAGCGGCTTTTGTGAAGGTTTATAGCCCAATTAATGGATCGGCGACGCAAGGCAACTAGGAGTTCTCTTCTATAACTTCCCCATGTTTGTTCTTAAAGGAGTACAAAGCTTGAGGCTGGGGCTGTACCTTATATTGAAGTACATATTGAGAGTATCTTTCTGGAAAAGTCTTTTTTTGTACCCATGTTTTTTGTACCAGTAAAGATTATAAACATCATCATCAACTGAATATCAAGAAGTTTCAAGAACTTGATGATCCAAAATTGTCTGGCTTTCAAATGAAAAATGCACCATTAATATATTGTTCATTAGTACAGTGATACAGAATACAGAATGTAACTTTGTATCTTTGGTTAAATGGTACAAACCTGTACTTCCTGCTGTTAGGAAAGAGAACTTTAGAGGGAACGATTAACATCTGACCCTGTAAAGACCAATATTAAAACATATTTTTCAGACTATATAAACTATATAAACCTTTGAGGGTACAATTATGAAAAGTGCACCTTTGAGTACAAAAAAGTACTTATATCGTACTTTTTTTATTTAGTGTGTACTGCTTTTAACTTTACATTTAATTTTATTTATTTAAAATATCTAGTTGTGGTCCCTAGTGTAGAATAAATGAATAAATGGCACGTGAGCCATTTTTTGTGAAAAAATTGCTCCCGTGTATCTGTATAACCCTGCTTTATATAACTGTGCGCTATATAACTAGTGATCTCTGAAGAAAGGCAGCATTTTGTCTCTTGTTCAGGAATATTAATGCAAGGCGAGTGGCCCCATGGCTAAACTAACGCTGTTTTACCATGTCAAAGCCCCAGAGTCCACTTTATATCTCTATAAAAACCGACTTGAACGGCTCCTGCTTTGACCGGTGTTCTGTTGAGTTGTGCTACCTTTTTTTAAACTGTGCTTCCCTAGTGTATATTTAAGGTCTCGTAAAACGCAGAATCCACCGGTGATCCAATTTAAACCCACAGTTACTTACTTATACAAGATAGCTTACGTTAACTAGCTGGTGTAAACAAAAGCTGTAAGCTCTTTAGCTGACGAGAGACACTGTCTGCTCTGCTCCAGCCCGGCTTTAGCTTTGTCTGTGGGCGGTCTCGAGCCAAGGTGGGCGGGGCCATGAATACTAATTCACGAGTTGACAGACACGGTGCTTTTCCTTATCGACTGTTTTTTCTTTTTTTTATGTGGCTTTTCTTTTCTTAGCTACTGCAGACAAATTGGGTTGAAGAACAGTTTCATATGCAGCATGCATATTTGGCTTAAATTTGAAAAATGTAGTAGTAGAAGTAGTTTGGGAGGAGAACTGGATGATGTATGGGTTTAGGGGCGGGGCAGAAGGGAGAGCTGATTGGGCTGAGCAGTGTGCCTCTGATAGCAGTGAGGCACAGATGGTTGGATGTCAGATTTTAATATAAAAATGATGAGACATTTATAAACTTTTGCTCAATTGCTCCTTATGAATCTATCCATTTTGGACTCACTTTAAGTGGGTATTCTCCTCTGAAGATATTCTTGTGGAAAATAAACACTGCGCTGTTAAGATACGAACGTGCCAAAGTCAGAGCTCACCTGGTTCTTAAAGGAAATGACAACTGGCACACACTGATTGATTTATTTTACATTACGCCCAAAATTAACCACACCCATGATTAATTAAGACAATTAGTTCATGCCTTTTGTGCATTTTGAGCTGCACAAGGTATATTTTTTTTTGCGCCCTCCCGATACCAAACAAACACGACTTCCAGTTTGGTAAGAGAAGCTCACTACCAACAAATTATAGATGTAATCAATTTGTAGGGAATACAAGTACAGAACAACACTTCTACACATATTGTTGTTGAGGTTTCCCTATCTCTTCTTCTATACGCTTTTATTAGGAATTCTGTTTACTCTGCTGTACAGGAGATACAGGTTGCATCTTCAGGGCGTGTTAAAGGTGAACTATAGGGTGCTGCAGATCCTGTATACTGAGATCCAATCAGTATTCATCAGACATCATCCTTCTCTTCATATCTGATATTGTTGTGAAAGCTGATCTCTGTATGCTGTAAATATTTAAACGTTTATCCACTTCTTTAATCTTTTATCAGTTGCTGGGTTCAGCAGGCGGGGAGGAAAGAGAATGGACAGGTGCATCAAAAACAACAATAGCAGCTCACAGGTGAAATGTCTAATAATGAAAATCAGACAGATTGATGAGCTGCTTGAGGACTAGTGTGAAGTTTCCACCAATCAGTGATGGTTTGGAGAGACATGTCATCTGCTGGTGTTGATCCACTGTGTTTTATTATCAAGTCTAAAGTCAGTGCAGTTTTGTTTTCCCACAAAATCTTACAGCACTTCATGCTTCCCTCTGCTACTGACAACTTTTATGGAGATGCGGATTTCATTTTCCAGCAAGACTTGGCACACTGCCCACACTGCCGAAAGTAACAATTGGTCTTATATAATATTCAAATTTTTTGAGACACTGATTGTTGGGTTTTTATTGGCTGTAAGCCATAATCATAAACAATAAAAGAAATAAATGCTTAAAATAAATCACTCTGGGCATAAAACAGCTATATAATATCAGTTTCACATTTTTTTTTTTCACTTCAAACATATTGAGAAATGTCTAAGTATGCTGTAAATATATCAATATATTTCTAAAATACTTATTTCCAAATATACTTTTGTACATTTTTAGCAAAGTTTTTCAAAACAACTTTTACAGTAGTTCACTTAAAAGTACAATGCATCATGTAACTTTTATAGAAAAAAAAAATACTACATGGGTAAAATGTTTAAAAAATGAATTTAGATTTTACAATAATATAACAGTTAAAATGTATTTTAATACTCTGTAATTAAATACTACTCTAATAATACTCTGACTTTTGAAAGATATTCAAATTTTATTTTAGATGCACTAGTAGTTTGTGATACCTTCACCTGCTGTTGTTTTTCTTGGTCTACCACCTGTTCATCACCTGTGATTTAGTACACCAGTGACGACTTTCTTCTTCAAGACATTCCTAACAATTGTTCTGGCTATGGACAATATTTGAGCTCTAATGGTTCTGATTGGTTTTCCATCTTCTCTCAGCTTCACGGTTGCTCTTGTTTTTCACCCATAGAATCTCACAGCTCTCTGGTTTTCAGGTTACTCCTCTAGCTATAAAAGCTCAGTCTGCACAGATACAAATATATACATATATACAAATACATGACGGGCAATATGCAAAAATATAATACATGAATTGGCCACACTGCTTCAATACTTTTGGAGGAGACTGTAGGTCTCCTCTCCGTCTCCAGTCTTTTCCCACTGATCAAAATGTCCCCTATTTGAACAGGAAGTTGCAGGTAATGTAGAATCAGCTGTCTGTCTTTAGCATTGAGCGCTAGCTGTTAGCAGTCAGATCTGTGAGGCTCAGTGGGTTCAGATGTAGAGAGAAAGACAGCTGCTCAGAATTGAGGTTTCTGTTGCGGTGGGTGCAGAAGACCGATGCCCCGCGAGACGAGGACGTTCCAGATGACACAGCTGTTTTTCTCTGTGCTGTGCCAGTATTATACACCACCTGAGTAAACCCAGGAGTACGCCCCAATCTGCCTCCTGCACTGATCTCACAACAGCGCTTTTTAGAACAATATCAATATTACGTCTGATGTATCTCAATATACAAACACTGTGCAATAATACATTCAAAATGAACATATTATTATTATTATTATTATTATTATTATTACACATATAAAGGAATGCTAAGTAGTCTCCTGACTACACTACCCAGAATGCAGCACACACCGGCATTACTCCTGTTACTCCCGATCAAATGACACTGCACATGGCACTTCCAGGAAGCAAATCACCTGAATATTGACGACTCCTGTGCTAGATCTTAATTGAGGGACTCACTCCAGCTCACTTGTTGCTGAGTATTTATTTGCTGTATTTAGTTTCTGGTATGTTTTCTCCTTGCTGCTGATGCTGCTGTTTACCGCTATAGACCTTGCTTTGTCTGACTACCCCTTTGTCTAATACTTTAATCAATAAAGTATTATTTGATTTGCCTTTGGGCATGTCCGAGACCTGATTTACCATGACACGGACGATACAAATCGCTATTAGAATGTATTGTATAGTTTCAATAGTTTTGTATAAAAACACAATGCAAATAACTAATATTAGCAAGTGAAATTATCATTTCAAGGTAATAAATCGTATATTTTTTTCTCTGATAAGAACAATTGTCTTACAAATCACTGTAAGTTTGATTATTTTGCTTATTTTATGAATAATTCTCAATCAGTCTTACTTAGAATTTCCCCCTTATTTTTAGTGATTTGAAAAAAAAAATAACTTATTTTGAGACTTTGTGATTGCTTTTTTTTAATATTTAAAGAAATGAAACATTTGTTTACTCCATTGTCATTTTTTTTTGCTTAATATAAAAACATATCTCCATTTACATATATTTGTCTAGTTGTTACAGAAGTGAGGGGATGGACGTAGGTGCAGAATAATTATATTTATTTAAATTAACAAACTAAAACAAATTAGCAAACAAACAAACAAAATAAACCAAAGTTACACTGAATACAAAACACTAAACTTGAAAACAGGAAGCTAACAAACATCAAGAGACATGAAACAAACCTGATCACAGACAGCAAACAAACTAACAAAAGACTAGACAAAGAAGGCTTGAAACAAAGGGGCTTGTATACATGAGGAGGGAACAGGAAACTGGAAACACCTGAGGATCAATCAAGAGGGGGCGGGGTACAAATCACTGATGACAGGGTGGGGCTAGGGCGGAGACAGGACCAAAACACAACAGAAGCACATGGCTGGGAAACATGACAGGTAAACAGAGGGGAGGAGCACAAGAGACCAAATGAGGGAGAAACACAAGGCAGACATGGGCTAAGCTGTGACACTAGTTTTTGCCAATGGATTTTTTTTTTTCAGATTAAACAAACATTTAAAATCACACAAAGATAAACTGATTAATGTAAAAAAGCACTTTTAAATGATAGTTTTTTTAATCATTTAATAAATAAAATTATCCAAACCTACTTGGCCCTGTGTGAAAAATATTTGCCCCCTAAATCTAATAACTTGATTGTTGCACTCTTCTTTATAGAATAGTTTTAAGTCAGACACACTGGAGAATTTTCCAGCATAAACGTCCTGTTTAAGATCATCCATAGCATCTCAATCATCCAGACTTTAACTAGGCCACTCCAAAACCTTCATTTAGTTTTTTTTAATCCATTCAGAGGTGGACTTTTTGTTTGTGTGCTTTGGGTCATTGTCCTGCTGCAGAACCCAAGTACACCTGAGCTTGAGGTCAGAAACAGATGGCTGGATATTCTCCTTCAGGATTTTTCTGGTAAACAGCAGAATTCCTGCTTCCATCTATTACAGCAAGTTATCCAGCAGCCCCAGACCATCATCATACACACACTACCACCACCATGTTTTACGTTCAGTATGATGTTCTTTTTTGGGGGCAATTGGTTGGGTTAGGTTGGTTTGGGTTGTTTTTTTTTTCTTTAATAAATAAAATATTCTTTTAAAAAATACTTGTTGTATTTACTCAGGTTCTCTTTGTCTAATATTAAATTGGAAAAATGCAACTATGCCAAAAATGTCCATCCTGTTATTGTCCACCCTGTCATGCAACTTAGGTGGACAAATACAGATGCAAGAAAAAGTATGTGAACCCTTTGGGATTACTTGGATTTCTGCATAAACTGGTCGTTAAATGTGTTCTGATCTTCATCTAAGTCACAACAATAGACAAACACAGTCTGCTTAAACTAAAACCACACAAACAAATGATATGTTTGCGTGGTTTTATTGAACACAGCATGTTAACATTCACAGTGAGGAGGGAAAAGTATGTGAACCTTTGGATTTAATAACTGGTTGATCCTCCTTTGGCAGGAAAAACCTCAACCAAACATTTCCTGTAGTTGCAGATCAGACCTGCACAGCAGCTTCCTCCGTGGTGTCCTCCAATGAACTCCATTCTTGTTTAATGTTTCCTTATTGTAGATTTTTCAACGAAAATGTTAGCATGTGCCAGAGATTTCTGTAAGTTTTCAGCTGACACTCTACGATTCTTCTTCACCTCATTGATCATTGTGCGCTGTGCTCTTGCAGTCACCTTTACAGGACTTTACCACACCTAGGAGAGTAGAAACAGTGCTGAACTTCCTCCATTTGTAGAGCGTCTGTCTTACCGTGGACACATGAACATCAAGGCTTTTAGAGATACTTTTGTAACCCGTTCCAGATTCATGCCAACAATTCAAGTCAACAATTCTTGAATGTAGGTCTTCTGAGAGCTTGATCATTTGTGCTGACAAGCATGATTCACATCAAGCAATGCTTCTTAAGAACAGCAAACTCAAAACTGCTGTGTTTTTTTATTATAGGGCAGCTTTAACCAACACATCCAATCTTCTCTCATCACATCCTGGCTCCAATCAGTGAATGTTAACATGTTGTGTTCAATAAAACCATGCAAACATATACCTTTTTTCCGTGGTTTTAGTTTAAGCAGACTGTGTTTTTCTATTGTTGGGACTTAGATAAAGATCAGAACACATTTAATGACCAATTTATGTAGAAATCCAAGTATAATCCCAAAGGGTTCACATACTTTCTCTTGCAACTGTACATAAAAGGTACTATGCAGAAAAAAAAAATGGAAATACGAAGTGATTAAGATGGTAAATCTAATTTCTGTGTAGTCTGAAACCTATAAAAAGGTTTAAATCAGGTTAGTTTTTAGTGACAAATGAAACAGTATTCTGATAATGACAAATATACAGTCTCTAGACGTAACTGAGCTGAGATCCATGGGAACTAAAGCAAATGTTCCAATCCCTCGCAAAACAGAACAGTAATTAAGTTATTTCAGCTTGGGAGAAATATGATTTCTGATATTGTAGCGACACTGAAACCGATTTCCTTGTTCAGCCCTGAGCACAAAGTAAATACGTTGTAAAGCTGAAATTGGAAACTTACTTCTGCAGTTTTACCACATAAATACTGATCGACACGCTGAGAGCGGGAAGCTAATAAAAAGCTGGTGCAGTTATTGACGGATTCTTCTCAGTTCTACAGACAGATTATAGTTGGTTCAGGCCGGAGAGAATGGGAATCTTGTGAGGGAAAAAAACTCTGTTGTGAAGTAAAAAAAGGCAGTTTGGTTTTATAAAGCAATGCAAACACGGCCAAGACTTGAAATATTTACCTCCTGCAACTAAACCACAAGGCGAATTAACGTTTGAACATTTTAAAGACATTTAAATACATTGCAAAAAACACTGTTGGCAAAACTAGACAAAATATCTCTAAATTAAGACGCAAATGCCTAAATAAAGCAAAAAAAATCTGCCAATGGGGTAAGCAGATTTTTCTGAGGAAGATTTCTTGAAATAACCAATCATTAAGTCTCAAAATGAGTAAAGTAAGACTTAAAATCAAGCCAAAATCCCTTATTTTGTGGGTTCAATTTGTACAGAAAAAAAACGGAATAACTTGACTCGTTGCTTTTTGTGCTCACTTTGAGTTGAAATTACTTAAAACAAGTCTGAATAAGATTATTATTCCTAAAATGAGTAAAACAATCTTACACAAAACAATGCTTATTAAGCCAAAAATTCTTATCAGAGAAAAAAAAAAAGATTTATTGCCTTGTGTTACGCCCTCGCTATGTTTTCCTGTGTTTTCCCCGTTTCCTAGTGTGTTTCTCTAGTACTTTTCCATCACGTGTGTCTAATTTGTAGCCCCGCCCCTCGTTACCTGTCTCCCCAGGTGTTCATTGTTTCATGTTTAGTATAAATAGTACCTGTTAATCTACGTTTGCTGTCGGTCTTTGCACCTTCCCCTGTTGTTTTGTCACGTCACTGCTTTCTCTACGTTTCATATTTACTGCCTCTTGTTTATTGTCTTTCACGTTATTTCTAGTCACGTTTATTTTGTATATATTTTCGTATTTATCCTTTGTATATATATCCCTAGCCTTGTTTCTACTTATCTGTTTAGCTTAGCTCTGTGTTGGTTTTCCCTGTTTGTTTATGTATATATATTTATATTCGTTATTCCCCTGTTTGTTTATTTGTTTATTTGTTATTTAATAAAGTCTGTCTTACCCGCGTTTACGTCCGCCTCCCATCTGCTCGCGCGTTACACCTTGAAACTCTATCATTTCACTTGCTAAGATTTAGTTTTTTGCAGTGTAGATACACTCTTGCATTACTCGGGTGTTACACTGCAAAAAAACGAAATGTTAGAAAGTCAAATTATTAACATTTCAAGGCAATAAATCTTATTTTTCCTCAGATAATTGTTTTTGTGTTACTAAGCATTGTGTAAGTGTAAGATCATTTTGCTGATTTTAGGAATAATATAGTTTAAACTTAAAAAAAAGCACAAAAAAGTCACCAGTCAAGTTATTCTGTTATTACTTGCATTCAAATGTAAGCCAAAAAAACAGTGATATTTGCTTGATTTAGGTGTTGCTTCATTCATTTTTAGACTTTGCGATTGTTAGAAAAAAAAAAAGAAGCAGCTTACTCCATGGGCAGTTTTTTTTTTTTTGCTCAACATGAGCATAAACATCTTAATTTACAAATATTTTGTCTAGTTTTTGCCAATGGATTTTTTGCAGTGTACCTATTAGCAGTGGAGTGCAGTTAATATAGTGGGTACCCCTTCTGCAACAGTACTGTGGTAGTGCCACCACTGCACTACCTAAAGTGTGTTCAGAAAGTGTGTTCAGCGGCTTTTTAAAAAATAGAAGTGGAGAAAAAGGGCGGGAAAATCAAACAAAGGACCTGCTGCCACATGGCATGGCCCAAAACAAAGGAAGTGGAACCAAAGAAACTTAAAGAAACTCAGAAAAGGCTTCTTAAAAAACAGAACTTAGAAAACACAGATATTTTCTTTCTCTTTTTTGTGGCTTCTGTAAGAATCTTCCTTATTTTGAGGCTTTGTTTCTTTTAAGATCTTTTCTTTTTTTTGCTTCTTTTAAGATTTCTTTTCTTTTCTATTCTTTTCTTTTCTTTTCTAATCTCTTTTCCTCACTGTTACCAGTCACCCCTCTGCAAAGGTGTGAGCTGAACTGAGGTTTGGCTGGGGTTTTTAAGCTGTGTTCACAGCTGAGCCTGATCTGCACTAATTACTGCTGGGGATTCTGGGACTTGGAGTTTTTTTGGCCCAGATCCACCAGCTTCTCCACTGCAGTTTCCAGGCCCTCTGCTGGTGGTTGGCAGCACATGCCGTTTTCTTACAGAATTATCTACTATTTTTCAATGGTCCTCCAGTAATTTTAGTCCCGTCCGGATCCACATCTCTGAGTTTATTCTCCTCACGTTTAATAAAATAGCTATTCGTCCACTGCCGCACACCGTATTTACACTTTGGGCATGCGTTTCCATAGAGATCCACGTAAAAACACAACAGCGAGTGGAAATGGAGGAGCTACTGAACGTGATGTCATGTGACTGAGAAAGCCTAAAAAACTCACTGATCCTCCTGTAGAAGTGTGAAATATTTTTACATTTATATAACATTACCTGAACTTTGTACCAGGAGGTTGACTGGACACAGCCGGACAAAACACAGTTGTGAGAGAAGGGCAGAACTACAGTAGTTTTGTAAAGCAATGCAGGCACGGCCTAGACTTAAAATATTAACCTCCTGCACCAGAAGTCAGATGAATTTTTGAAAACGTTTGGAAGCCGCATTAATCTTCACTGTTTCCCAGTAAAGCCCAAACTCTCTGAAAGGGTTTTACTTTATCTCCAATCTGCAGATAGAAATCCTCCTCTATAGGAATAGAGGACTTAACAGGCACAAATAAGATACTGTATCAGTTTATCTCCAGCCTGGGAGTGTTCTCTTCCAAACTCTGAGCTCACAGCAAGGAGAAAATATGATGTAAAAAAGCCTGAATTTAACCCTTTAAAGCTTGAACCATCAAATATTCTTCCAATATTATTTACTTGATAATTCCGTGATTTAATGATTATTGAGTTTGTATTTGATCTTCCGACCAATTATATTTCTAAGGTATTAACCTACTAATATTAATTACCTGGACCACAGGATACAGACTGCCATGACCCAGCCATTACCTGGACTTTGTACTAGGAAGTCTGCAGGATACAGTCAGCTATTACCTGGACTTTGTATTAGAAGGTCTTCAGAATACAGTCAGCCATTACCAAGCCATTATTTGAACTTTGTATTAGAAGGTCTGCAGGATACAGTCAGCCATTACCTGAACTTTGTACTAAAGGGTCTGTAGGATACAGTCAGCCATTACCTGGACTTTGTACTAGGAAGTCTGCAGGATACAGTCAGCCATTACCCAGACATTACCTGGACTTTGTACTAGGAGAATGGCAGGATACAGTCAGTCATTACCTGTTCTTTGTATTAGAAGACCTGCAGGGTACAGTCAGCCATTACCTGGACTTTATACTAGAAGACTTGCAGGATACAGTCAGCCATTACCCAGCCATTACCTGGACTTTGTACTAGGAAGTCTGCAGGATACGGTCAGCCATTACCCAGACATTACCTGGACTTTATACTAGAAGACTTGCAGGATACAGTCAGCCATTACCCAGCCATTACCTGGACTTAGTACTAGAAGACCTACAGGATACAGTCAGCCATCATCCAGCCATTACCTGGACTTTGTACTAGGAAGTCTGCACGATACAGTCAGCCATTACCTGGACTTTGTACTAGAAGACCTACAGGAGACAGTCAGCCATCATCCAGTCATTACCTGGACTTTATACTAGAAGACCTGCAAAATACAGTCAGCCATTACCTGAACTATGTATTGGAGGGCTGGCTGGATACATTTCGGGTGATTCATGCTAACAGTCCCTCTGGGTAATGTCTAAAAAAGTTCTACATTCCCAAAAAAAGTGTAAAAAGGGACAATAGAAGATTATTGTAAGTTAAAGACTTTTGTAACGATCTGAAGGACCTTCACCTGATGCAAAGTTTCTTCATCAAACTTTATCAAACTTCACTCACTTGAAGCGTCTATGTTTTTAATAGCGTAGACGTTTTAGAGCAAATACATCACTACCATTTAAGTCCGTGTTCTCTCTTCTAAAGCAAAGTAATCCCAGTTGCTGATCTGGGCTGTTTTTGCTGGCGGCACCCATAAGGCCGTTCTTCATCTCTTCCAGTAAGACTCATTAGCATTTGAGTGCCTTGTCATGGAGAACCCAGGTGATGACATGAGATAAATGGGCTGTAAGATTGGGTCTCGGCGCGAGAGCGGATGTGGTGGGAGGTAATTGCGTTCGTGCATATGCTTAGATAAAGGTGAGAATAAAGAGAACCTCTCTCGCTTTCTTTTAATGTAATGTCAGGAAATGAATGGAAATGTGCCATATAGCTGAATACAGAGTTCTACAGTCCAGTTAGGATTTGATTAGTTTATCTGCAGGGGTGGGGGAGGTCATTGTGGGGGTTTTGCATGTTTTTAAGTCATACATTTGCCATAAGATGAAAGGTAATTATTGTTTTGCTGCGTGAAAAGTGCTAAAAAAATGGAGCTCAACACCAGGTTTCTGGTTTCTGGTTTTGGGGGATTGTCTACGCTGTTTTTTGATGGTCATCCAAACAGAATCTGCTCTTGTCCAGCAGTCTTAACACTGCAGTGAATACTGTTTTTTTTTTTTTTAAGGCGCAATTAAAATCCTATCATTTTCCCCAAACTCAACAGTGTGACACATAATCTGGTGCGCCTTCAGGAGCAGTAAAGCCACTAACCGCGCTAAGCTAAGCACTAGCCCTTTCGCCGTTCAGAGGTGAGTATTATCTGACTATAGTCTGCTGCTTACTCCGCCTAGCACTGCTGGAGCAGTATTAGCATTAGCCGCTAACTGCGCCAAACATAAGCTTCTTATAGACATACAGCATATTTACTTCCGAAACAACACATTCAAATAGCAACCCTTAAACAAGTCAACGACTTAAACAATCTTTATAATGTGAAACTGTTCAACTGCACTGCAAAGAAATTAACTTTAGCAAGTGAAAAATTCTTATTTTAAGGCAATAAATCTGATTTCCTTCTCTGATTAGACTTTTTGTCTCACTTAGCATTGTGTATGCTTATTTCAGAAATAATTATTTTATTTTAAGCCATTTTAACTAAAAAATAGCACAAAACGTCAAGTTATTCTGATTCTTGTGTCCAAATTTAAGGCACAAAAAATTTGAAAAAAGTCTTTTCCCCTAATTTTGAGACTTTTTGTTAAAAAATCTGCTTACCTCATTGGAAGATTTCTTTGCTTAATATAGGCATATACATCTCAGTTTAAATACTGTATTTTGCGAACTATAAGTTGCATGATATCATAAGGCGCACTGTTAATGTCGTCTATTTTCTGATCTATTTTCATACATAAGAATCATAAGGAACCAGGGTGTCGCCATGATGTTAATCTACACAGACTTCTCTCCTGAAAACTGTTTATTTTGGTGAGTAAAGTGCTTCCGTTGCTTTTTTTTAAACATGGCAAACACGCAGACTACAGTCCAATGTACTCACCTCTGAGCGGTGAAAGAGCTAGCACTGCGGTTAGCAGCCAATGCTAATGCTGCTGCACCAAGCCTTAGAAACTTATAACCCTATACTTCAGGGGAGTGGCTTTACTGCTCCTTAATAGGAAAATTAACAGATTTTAAGTGCTCCTAATAGTCCGAAAAATACAGTATATTTTGTCTAGTTTTGCCAATATATATATATTGCAGTGTGGACGATGTCAGAGAACGGTTGTCAGAAACGTTTAGGAATATTCCACCACCAAACTGATCTAAACGACAACAACGAGGCCTTAGCAAACCTCAGCCGGGGTCTTTCACAGCTAACTGTGGCATTTGTGTAAAGATCACGGTGACGTCTAGACAGCGGACTGTTGTCATCTAAATTTTTTCACACCTTGCAAAATAAGGCCTGATGCTAATTTGTAAGGAAAGCACGGAAAAGCAATTTCAGGCTGCAGTTTTGTCAGTTTAGCCACAGGATACCGTCCACTTCCAGCCGTCTGGACTGAACTGAAAAGGCCGTCTGGCCGTCTGCCTTCATTCATTCTGAAGACATACCCATTAAGCTTAACAATATGATCATTATGTCCTTAGACTGTAGTGCTGTATCTGTTTCTCTGCTTAGTTTATTGAACCACTGAACCATTTTAAGCGTTTTTTTAAGCATTTTAATGCCTGTGACTGTTTTAACTGTTTTAAAAGGAGTTTAGCCTTTTATTTAGATTCTTATGATGCAAGTTAATTATAATGCATTTTAGCATTCTTATCATTTTATTTTATCATTATTTTATTTTTAATTAATCATTTTAAATTGTGTTCAACTGCACTACCTCCATTCTCCATTACATACACACACTAAAGACTGTAGATAGATAGATAGATAGATAGATAGATAGATAGATAGATAGATAGATAGATAGATAGATAGATAGATAGATAGATAGATAGATAGATACTTTATTGCTCCCCGAGGGGAAATTCTACACATCCAGCAGCAGGTAGGTATAATACACAAAGTAAAAAAAGGATAAAATATAATGATACATTTTACTTATTTTTTTATTGCATGTATATGTAAGGTATAAAAGTAAAAATATCCAAAAATTTCCCCTCGGAGATCAATAAAGTATCTATCTATCTATCTATCTATCTATCTATCTATCTATCTATCTATCTATCTATCTATCTATCTATCTATCTATCTATCTATCTAATTTTTATAAATTATTTTTCTTTATGACCATTATATATATATATATATATATATATATAATGATATTACAGAGTTGGAAACCAAGCAGAACTGCTTGGCATAAAAGTATCCCCAAAAGCAGTGTGTAAGCCTGGTGGAGGCTGTGGATTAAAAACCAAGGTTATTTCACCAAATATTGATTTCTGAACTCTTAAAACTTTATGAATATGAACTTGTTTTCTTTGCATTATTTGAGTTTTTTTTGTTATTTCAGCCATTTCTCATTTTCTGCAAATAAATGCTCTAAATGACAATATTTTTATTTGGAGTTTGGGATAGAAGTTGTCCATATTAATTCAGATTCAGAAACTGAAGTGGTCTCAATTTTTTCCACTTGCATTAGCATTTTAATCTAATGTTTTCAATCCCTTTATACTGTAAATGCTCTGCTGCATTGTAAAGGAGGGTCATCCTCGATGTATTACCGAGAAAACCACCACAGAACAGATAATATTATTATTATTATTATTATTATTATTATTATTATTATTATTTGGGTGGTGGTGGGTCTTTGATTTTCAGCACTGCAGTCAGTGAATAGCTCTGATTAGCATGGGGATGGTGTATGACGGTACAGTGAGTGGATCAGATACAGCAGTGCTGCTGGAGTTTTTAAACAAATCTTTGCCATTGTCTCCCTCTTTCCTTCACTCACTATCAGTGTGTGTAATCAAGTAACTTAGTTACTTTATGGATTAAAAGTAAGGGGTAATCAGTAATAATTTATCAAATATACTAGGGATAATGGGTGTAGAAACAATGCATGGTGGGTGTATACAGTTTAAAATAAGCATCTGTTTTTGATACCCAGGAAAAATATGGTTTCTTTTCTGAGTTTTAAAATAAACCTTTCTGCCTCTTGTGTTCTGGGAAAGTGTCCTCTTCTACAGCAATCTCACATTTCATAGCTGGTTGTATTTGAGTCGCCTCTGAAGTGGCATCCTCAGAAAGCTCAGGATTCGCTCAGACAGCACCCTTCCCCCTCGGCAACGTATTGAGACGCCGTCCTTCTCTCCCTCTGCCACGCCGAAATCTCCCCTTCCTGCACTGTACAAGACAAATGAAGGCCCATCTGGGACACATCAAGATAAACATAAAAGTAGTTCAAGGCTGACAAGAAAATAAGAGTCATCCATCAAGCCGAGCGCTACTTACACGACTTGTCAGAGGAACACTGGAGTCCTAAATGCACAGAAGCTCAGCGCTGTGTAATACGGCTCGGTGAACCGCGGTGGCAGAATGAACACGGCGTCTCGGGAGGGATGGGAGTAAAGAGTACTGAGGACTTCCAGTTATCGGTTCTGCAGTCTGTGAGCCTCCAGTGCACCAGAGTACCAGACATGTGGAAGTCTAAGTCACATGACTTGGACTCGAGTTCAACTTGATGTCTTGCGACTTTTAGACTCAACTAACCCAAACCAAACCTTACACAGAATTATTTTCAAGAGATTTCACTGTCGCAGACAAATTAACTCTAAGGTCTCCAAGTTAAAATTTGAGGTGTCTATTTTGAAAATGTAAATTGTGTTGATAGCAGTTGGAGAAAAAATAAAAAAATAGAATTAAAAAATGGACATACAGTAAATTATGTAAGAAAACAAGAATTAACGTAATTAAAACATATATTTTAGCAAAAATCATGTTTTTGTCATGTATATTTTCCCCTACCCCTATAGCTAAAATTTTCTTATAAACTTTGTATAATTTTTTTTGGAATACAACTAGATACGTTTCAAAGCACAAACTAGTGGTTTGGGAGCCATTGATTTCTCTTCTTAAAACAAAAATTGCAGCATGTAAAATGATAGCCAGTGTAATTAACAGACAGGTAGATTGGATCAGGAACATTACAAATTGGAAACAAAGAGTCAAAGGTAAGGCTAGAAGTAAAAAATATCCCTTATTACAAATTATTATGGAATGGAATTTGATAAAGAAAGCGGTCTCTTCTTTTTTTTCCAGAGCTGTTTTTCTTGTTGAGTCTCTTAACTGTCTTTTGCTGACTTTACACCAAACAATTTAAGTGATTTCACAGTCGCAGGCAAAGTTCCAGTGTCGGGAGAAAATTTGAATCCTGTTTATGCAGCTTGCCATCGGCTGTCGAAGCCCTGAGAGAGCACAATTGGCCTTGCTCTCTCTGGGTGGGTACAGTAGATGGTGATCTTTCCCATAATCACTCCTAGGGTGATGTGGATCAGCACAAGGCTGCGTCTGTGAGCTGATGTATCGAAACCGAGACGCTGGACTTTCCTCAGAATTCGAAAAGAGGCGGATTCTGACTTTACATGTATCGGAGGAGGCATGTGCTAGTCTCTTTACCGTCCTGGTGTTGGGGCATCACTAGTGATAAATTGGGGAGAGAATAGGTAAAAAAAGTAGAAACAAAATTATATAAAAAAGAATGAGGATGAGTGGAGCTTTCAAAACAGTTACATTCTGATTAAACAGCAAGAAGACAAAGATCTGACAGAGGGCTTTTCATCTGCATGACAGTGAGGAACCAGGTCCCTTGGGAACCAGGATCTCTTGGGAACTTCATGACAGGCACTCAGGAGAATCTGATTATTCAGGAGTCTTCCTCTCTCTGTAAATAAGGTATGTGTTGCTTTGGGAACATATGGCAGTGCAGCTCATCCAGAGCATCCACCAGTGATTCTCTGACACAGATGACAGTGTCAATAAACATCACATATTGTGAGCTAATATTGAGACTCCATGGGGAATCCTCGGGGAAATAAAGTGTGTGCCAGGTCCAGGATGGTTTTGTCTTTGCTTTGTGTTCTTATTTAAGACGTTTTCACACTTATAGATTGTGTACTGTGGTCTGAATCAGGTAAAGGTATATTGGGGGATTGGTCTAAAAGGTTTATTATTTTCTAAAATACCAGTGCTTAATGCTAGTAAACGTAAATTCGTCCCATGTTGCTTGTTTTAACGCATTAAACACTCGAGTACAGTGCAATATACTTACCTCTGAACGGCAAAAGAGCTAGCGGCTGGCGGTTAGTGGCTAATGCTAATACTGCTCCAGCCTCAGTGCTGGAGAAACTTCACTGAAACTCCTCCTTTTTAACACTGTACTTCAGCGTACTGTACTTTACTGCTCCTTAATACCTGACTGGTAAAATTCATGCATACGATGCACTGACAATTTTGGGAAAATTAAAGGACTTTGACTGCGCCTTATAGCGCACGGTACATTTTAGATCGAGTGTACCTGATAGCTGGATCAGATCAAGGTTAATCCAAATCATGTTATTAGAACCTCTCTAGAGTGTCTCCATTTGTTACTAGACAAAGACCATCAATGGTAAAAACAAACCAAAATAAGGTTTAAAGCAATAGTCTGTAATTTTTTGGAGATTCGCTGATTTAGATTTAAAGATTTTTTTTATGTTTCACTACTTTATAACTTTTTAAAGACCAACAAATTAGACCTAATAGCTTTACATATCATTAAAACATCACCTTGAATTTTGTTTTAATTTTTGTTTATTGTAGCAATATATTTTGATTACACTAACTAAAGCAAGCTGAAGAAAATGTTTTATATTAAAAAAACACTTTTAACTTTTTTTTCCTAGATTTTTAAACAACTTTTAAAAACTTTTAAACAGGTCAGTTTGACCCGTAACATAACAGGAGGGTCCATTTTATGACTTTCAGTTTCAAAAAACTAATCTCAGGGGCTGCTGCTTTACCTGGACTAAGGAGCGCATATGTGTAAACTACCTCAATTAAAAGCAACTGGATAAAACTTGGGCACAGTCTGGTTTCATTTATTTTCCGCAAGTCTTTGTATTAAAACAACAAGAGAAGAACAAACCGAAGCTGAGTCAGCATGTTTTTTCTTTCTTTCTTTTTTTTTAAGAAAAAAAACAAAGCGAGGATAAATGAGCTTGAGCGCACTTTCTTTTAGAGGGTTTGGCGAAAAACGCACTTGGCTTGAACCTGGCTGAGCTGAGGTAACTAGTCTTGCGTGAAGTGAAATTAATGAACCCAAATTAAGGTGGAAAAAAAAAGTGTAGCTCGCCTTTTGTTTAAGCACAGACGAGGCTCTGCTGTAGCTGGAAGCTGCAAATGAATCTCCTCTGCAGGACAAGATAACAGGGCTCCTCTCCAGCCCAAGGCTGAGGGCAGTCGTCGTAATTAGACGAGATTACCCTTCAGTCCTGACTGGAATTCCTGTACAGTGTGAGAGGCCATTTGTCTCCGGGGGACCCTCGGGAACTCTGGACCGGCTTCCACAATTTGTGTCAATGCTCTCGCGGTTCCACTTCCTTGGCCAGAAATTACTTATCTATTTACAGGACATTCAAATCCTTCGCCCTGTTCCACAGTTATGGGATTGGACGGGCTGGACAATCAAAGGGGGCGCCACACACCACTGCTTCCATCCCCCCATCCCTCCCTTCGCCTCTTCTCCGGCCGAGGGACCATCAGAGGCAGGACATTACGGAGAGTGCAGGAAGATCAGGTAGATAAATGTTTGGACGAATGCCACCAGGTCCTTTGATCGCGCCACTGCAGTCAGAAGCTTCGCTATTCATCAATGCCACGCCACGGGTCACATCCCATTACTTACCCAGGAATTCACCTCGCAAACAGTTTTCCTCCACAAGCCATTGAATGGGAGAACGCCTGATCAATACACAGCCTAGTCTACTGTACAGTATATGGACAAAGGTATTGGGCCATCTGCTTATTCATTGTTTCGTCAGAAATCGAATTAATTGAAACTATAGAGCAGGAGTATTTAATTAGAATTCAGTACGGTCCAGTTAGAGAAAATTTCGCTGTTTTATTTTAGCAGTTTTATTTTATTTAATATTATTACTGTATCAGACTTTATTATGTTGTAGGTAAAACCAATGGGGGAAGTTGCCAATGTTTTTGTCATGGTTTGTACAGAATTGCAGACACGTGCAGATACTGATAAAAATATATAAAGTTTATTATAACAATAAACAGATGTAACAGAAGTCGATACAAAAAAATGGGTGATCACCAGTAAACAGAGCAATGAAGACGAAACCATACCATAAACGAGAAACAGTCCAGAGTTCATACACGAGAGATCCAATATCAGAGGTAATCCAAGAGGCAGTAGTGAAAACACAGTCCAGGTAATACACAAGCAATCCAATATCAGAGGCAAAGGCAATAATCGGCGTCGAGAAAACAAAACAAGGTCATACACAAGATAAACTGAAGACAAGAGATATAGATACGCTTTGTAATGAGGAGAACCTACAATACGCGGCGTGGGTGTTTGACTGGCGTGCACCTTTATAGTGCCAGTAATAAGTATTCGGGACTTCCTGGAGGAAGCAGGTGAGGTGTCACATGATCAGGTGAGTGCGTGATGTCAGCGGGTGGTGCATTCTGGGTAGTGTAGTTGTTGACCTGAGAACCTCCGTTAGAGCTTGGTGTGGAAGGGACAGAGGAGCTAACAGTACCAGATGTGACAGTTTTTGTGTTCTCGGGGGCTGCCGTAGTTTTGAGGTAGGGTTGTTTTGGGAGTAAATAGAGCGCTCCTGCGAGCGAGGGAGTTTTTTTTCTTGCTGAGGAGTTCTGATCAGGTGGAGTAAAGTGGAATATTTTGCACTCTTGTCTCGGTTGTTTCTCTTTAATTCCTCCAAGTAACACCACTCGGTTAAATTACTGTTAATATGTTTTATAAAGAAGGTATTTAATTTTTTTTTCTCGCTTTATTCTCCTACTTCTCACTCTCGCATCTGCACAGATCTGATTGGCAGAGGAAAGCGTTTGGTGATCTTATAGCACACATAATTGGTCAGTAAGTTTACTGCGCTGAAAAGCACGTAAACCATAAAGACAATAAACGTTCCGCCACTTTAAATAAACTCCGTCAGAATTAAATCCTTCTCAGTAGTTTGTCGGTTTGGGTCCGGATAAGACAACATCCGGGTCCGGAATCGGACCGTGGTCCGCCTATTAGTGACCTCTGCTATAGAGTATATCTTGTTTTCCCTATTGAGCAGTAGAGCTTAGATTGGGCCCAAAAAAAAATCCAACCAAGCCTGACCAACCCCATTTACCTCTTTTCCACCAACAAAGTGCTGGGGTCATTATATTAAACCAAGGTTTGGAAAACACTCTTGTTTGCAACATTTTAGGAAAGGTAGTTTATTGATCACTCAAATTCTATTTAACCCTAAATAAATGATCAGACAGGTCAGCTGAAATAATCAATTCCCTTTTTTTCCACGTGCTGTTAATCTTATTTATCATGCCAAATTAAAGTGATAAGTCATCAGTTATCACACATAAAAAGCTTTGCATAAAAATATAAGATGATTTTTTTTTTATTATTAGCTGGGGTGATCAGTGGTAACACATCAGGAAACACCACTCCATTATCAATAATAAAGGCCAACAGGTGACAAATTTACACGGGATGCAATTAAATCCCAATCGGAATTGGTCAATGAAGTGGAACTCCAGTTTAAGCGATGCCAGGTCTAATTAGATCACTTTCTTGGAGTTGCTGCACCTTTTCCATGTATTTATTGCAGATTTGTTTAATTTGGGACTTTGGGTTTTAGCTTTGAGAACGTTGGCAGAGCTTCCGAATGAGTTTTAATACTCCTGTTCTAACTCTAATGAGGAGGAGAGGGAATTTTGTTAACAACTGAAAAAAAAAAAAACTTAATGGGGACCAATAAAATCGATGGATAATAAAAATAAAACAGCAGGAAACTTTTTTTGAGCACTCCATTAACTGACTGGGGTGATGCACCTTTGTATACTTTTTCTACTTTTACTTTTTGCCTGCTTAATCTGTATTTCAGTATACTTTGCAAAAGTATACTTTATTTGGCTGTGCTAATTTTGTACTGCTGAAGTATTTTAAAGCTGATGTCCGTAAGTTTTGGGATTTGGGAGATTTAGGGCCCCCTCTGGTGAGAATGGGTAATTGCACAGAGCATGCACAGGAATCCTTTTAAACTGGTTGGGTGTGTTGCGGTCTCCTTTCAGAGCGAATGAATCCGATTCCAGGTTATGTTAAGTCATAAAGAGAGAGAGAGAGAGAGAGAGAGAGAGCTCAGTCAGAAACTTCACTCCTTTGTTTCTTTGGTTTTACTATGAGTGAATGAGCTACTGAGCTCTGAGTTTCCTCTTCTGAAGTCTCCATTGCTCCACCAGCCGCTCGCGTTCAGTAAAACTGAGCCAGATCCTCTTTTAAAGGCTGTACGCGTTAGTACGTAAGTAGGTAAAGACGCGTGACGTGGCCAGAAGAAGAAGAACTCCAACGAAAAAAAGCGACCCAACACTCCAGTTTTTAGAATGAATATATTATTAGGCTTAGCAAGGATGGTTGTTCCAGCACACTGGTACCATTACACACAATATTTTATCCATAATCTTCTCCACTCAGAAATGCTTCTGCTTTCAGTTTAGAAACAACATAATACAGACTGCCACAAAAATGTAAAGTGAGGAAAATAAGTATTTGAACACCCTGTGACTTAAAAATCATGGAGAGGTCTGAAATCTTCACATAATCTAAAGAAGAAAATAATCCAGGAATTACATGTATGATTTTTTAAAATTATTTATTTGTGTATTATTTCTGCAAATAAGTATTTGAACACTGGCCAATCAGCAAAAATTCTGGCCCTCAGAGACCGCTTAGTCCGCCTCTAAAAGTCCACATCCAATCCACTTATTATGCTAAATTAGAAGCACCTGTTTGAGGTCATTAGCTGCATTAAGACACCTGTCCTACCAACACAATCAGTAAGACCCCTAACTACTAACATGGCTAAAACCAAATAGCTGTCCAAAGACACCAGAAAAAAAAAATCACAGTACAGTACAGAAAATTCACAGTTTGGTTCACACCTTGGTATAAACCCCATGGTTTGGTACGTTTTCTGTATGTTTTTGGTACGATTGTTGTGCAAAAATAAAGAGGCTGGGCATTCTGTATAGCCTCTCCTTTATTAACTTCATAATAACAATGAATCTTTATTATAATCATGTTTAGTTTTTTTGGGATGGAAAGTTGTAACGGGACTCGAGCTCTTTTATTAAATGCTGAAACCAGGTTTCTCTCCTACTGTCATCATGAGAGGATCCATCTTTTAGATCTTTTAGATTTTGTTGGAACAAATAAACAGTGAGCCTGATTGTGGTGCATTACTGATTAAACTACACATATTTTTTTCCTAAACTATGACGGTTTGTAGGGAATACACACACCATTACACCCCTATCTGTCTGTCTGTCTATCTATCTATCTATCTATCTGGGGTGTCACGATTCTCTAAATCCTGGATTTGATTTGATTTCCGATTTTAGGGTCATGACTTGCTTCGATTCTCGATTTTCTTTTTTCTATTTTTTTACAGCAGAGAGGCCTATGCCAGTTTTAGATTAGTCTATGGTCAGTCATTGGTTTGATTCATCAAATTTACAATATCTTATTACAAAAGGTGGGCTTGATATAAGTGACGCAAAGTGATACAAGTGATCTGTAATACACCACATTAGGCACTAATGCTCAAATTTAAATAATTAAACTAAGATATATATGTAATGCCATCTAGTGGTTTTTTTTTGGTAGCAGCAGTGTGCACTATTAAAACAGCAATGTGCAACATAACAAAATAAATAATAAAAAAATACAGGAACAGACAAAATAATAGAACAAACTGAACTAAATCCTACTATAACAGTAAAATATAAGACTTTAAGACTTTTTCGGTCCCTGAGAATGAGAAGTTTTTTTCTTTAATAAAGATATATTATTAACTTTATCTGAGAGAAAGATGCTCCTTAAGGTACCAAAACTATTAACATATTTGAGGCTAACAAAACAACTGTTATTTTTATATTTTTAAGTTTTTCTTTAAGAAGATGAGAATGTCCACATTCTCTGGAGAAAGGGCTGCTCTTTGAGCAGTCACAATGTCTGTGGCGTCGGCTACAGTGTGCTGCACCACTTGCGTAGCTTAGAGGGAGAGATCGTCAATCCTCTTTTTGACTTTGAGGCTCGAGACCATGACATACTATCAATCTATTTCGATAAAATATCTAAATCGTGACACCCCTACTATCTATCTATCTATCTATCTATCTATCTATCTATCTATCTATCTATCTATCTATCTATCTATCTATCTATCTATCTATCTATCTATCTATCTATCTATCTATCTATCTATCTATCTATCTATCTAGCTTCTGAAAGATGCAACCTGGCATGTCTGTAATAAACTATGCAGAGTTTATCTTGCCTAAAAGTAAGAACCAGTGGCTAATTTAACGTAGTATATTTACAGAAACATCAGTACATCAGTGTTTGTGACATAATATGAAATGATTTAATTGCATGAGCCACCGAAATCCCACAACTCTTCAGGGAACTTTGTTACACTAATAAAGATGGAAGCCATGAGGCCATCGGATACAAAATCTCCTCCCAGGCTTCTGCAGTGAATCCTAATTCAACCGCCGGCCCATACGGACCAAACACTGCAGGTGCCAGAGCTATTCTCCCTACAAATTGGCTCGAGCTCAGGATTAAAAAAAAAATTATATATAGTAAAACGTGGCGCAGCTATTCCTCAGCTCAGGTACAGATGAGAATCAGAATTGCTTTTAATGGAGTGCAGCGAGGAAGTGATGTAATGCTCTTGCAAATGCAGCTTTGTAGACGGCAATTTCCCCAGGCTACGTCTGAGTCTTTCGAGAAGGAGCGAGGCGTACATATTTTCATTACTAAAATCAGCAATCATTCCAGCCTTTTATTGAGGAAGGGAGTGTATAAATGATGAGGGGCATTTGAGGAGGAGTTCGTAGTGGAGAGATGCTGAGGAAATAATAATATCTGTCCCAGATTTACCTTGACCAGCTAGACGAATCCATTTCCTCACAAGATTAAAAAAAAAATTAATCCTGCCGCTCGTGGCCTTCAGCCAGATTTATTGCACAGTTTATACTAACCCCGCTTCTGCCGCAGTGCTGCTGACATTTGGCGTCCGTGATCAGAAAAGGCTTGCGAGTGGACGAAGCCCCAGAGGAGCCGTAAGAGGAGTTTGAGAAGGCCGGCCGCATCTCTGCTACGGTCCTATAAGACAACACCAGGTGGACACTGTGCAGTTTTTTTTATCGGGTGCTTTTTTAATGGCTCATACTGCACTTTTGAATTGTTTGTTGTGTACCAACAATGCATGCAATTCATATGCTCACACTGTACGATCTGAGTCTGAGTCAAGACCGAGACTTTTAGTAGCCGAGTCCGAGTCAAGACCGAGACTTTTTGTAGTTGAGTCAGATTCAAGACCAAGGCTTTTAGTAGTTGAGTCTGAGTCAAGGCCGAGACTTTTAGTAGTCGAGTCAAAGTCAAGACCGAGACTTTTAGTAGTTGAGTCTGAGTCAAGGCCGAGACTTTTAGTAGTCGAGTCAAAGTCAAGACCGAGACTTTTAGTAGTCGAGTCTGAGTCAAGACCGAGACTTTTAGTTGTCGAGTCCAAGTCAAGTCCGAGTCAAGACTTTTAGTTGTTTAGTCCGAGTCAAGACCCGGACTTTTAGTAGTCGAGTCCGAGTCAAGACAGAGAGTTTTAGTTGTTTAGTCCGAGTCAAGACCGAGACTTTTAGTAGTTGAGTCAGATTCAAGACCAAGGCTTTTAGTAGTCAAGTCCGAGTCAAGACCGAGAGTTTTAGTTGTTTAGTCCGAGTCAAGACCGAGACTTTTAGTAGTTAAGTCCGAGTCAAGACCGAGACTTTTAGTAGTCGAGTCTGAGTCAAGACCGAGACTTTTAGTAGTCCAGACCTTTAGTACTCAATTCTGAGTCAAGAGCAAGAATTTTAGTAGTCGAGTCTGAGTCAAGACCGAGACTTTTAGTAGTTGAGTCAGATTCAAGACCAAGGCTTTTAGTAGTCAAGTCCAAGTCAAGGCAGAGACTTTTAGTTGTTTAGTCCGAGTCAAAGCAGAGACTTTTAGTTGTTTAGTCCGAGTCAAGACCAAGACTTTTAGTAGTCGAGTCTGAGTCAAGACCAAGACTTTTAGTAGTCCAGACCTTTAGTACTCAATTCTGAGTCAAGAGCAAGAATTTTAGTAGTCGAGTCTGAGTCAAGACCGAGACTTTTAGTAGTTGAGTCAGATTCAAGACCAAGGCTTTTAGTAGTCAAGTCCAAGTCAAGGCAGAGACTTTTAGTAGTTGAATCCGAGTCAGGTCTGAGTCAAGACCAAGACTTTTAGTAGTCGAGTCCGAGTCAAGGCCGAGACTTTTAGTTGTTTAGTCCGAGTCAAGACCAAGACTTTTAGTAGTCGAGTCTGAGTCAAGACCGAGACTTTTAGTAGTCGAGTCTGAGTCAAGACCAAGGCTTTTAGTAGTCGAGTCCGAGTCAAGGCCGAGACTTTTAGTTGTTTAGTCCGAGTCAAGACCAAGACTTTTAGTAGTTAAGTCCGAGTCAACACCAAGACTTTTAGTAGTCGAGTCTGAGTCTGCACAGCAAACACAGTCTATAGGCTCAGTTCAACTGAACATGTTGACGACGTGCATTGCTTTGCTAACTTGTGTGCTATTGTGCACTGAAATTCCACATAAAAAGAATACATATACATGTACATGGACTCGCAGGCAGCAGAGACTACATGGACTCTAACAAGAGCTTTACCTGGCCTGGGCTTCTGGGGCTACAGCCTGAATGATTATCCAGTAGCCCCGAATCATTTCGTTCAGCTCAGATATAATATTAATGAGGAGGAAGGCCACTGACTGCTTTGGGAATGGGAAATCTCTTAACACCAATCATGGGGCTGGTTCAAGAATAAAGTTCTGCCTTTCAGGAGAAAGAGCCAATCAGCTTGCTGGTTTTGTGGAGCTTAACTTTGGATCTAGCTAGATAGATAGTCAAGGTTTGAGAAAAAAAAATATATATATGTAAATGTTCAACTTGCCCTGATCTGTACCTGATCAGCCAATCAATATTTCATTTTCAAATTGTGTCAATTCATTCAGGACTGCAGGACTGTAAGCTATATGTAAGCTATAATGAATGAAAACTAGTTAGCTAAAAGAGAGCACTTAAAAATGATGAGTTTCTTTGATTTTACCAAATTTAAAAAAACCTCTGGAATATAATCAAGAGGGAGATGGATGATCACAAGCCATCAAACCACCAAACTGAACTGCTTGAATTTTTGCACCAGGAGTAAAGCAGCATAAAGTTATCCAAAAGCAGTGTGTAAGACTGGTGGAGGAGAACATGCATGAAACATGGAGAAGATGCATGAAAACTGTGATTAAAAACCAGGGTAATTTTACCATTTCTAGAGCTGTATATATATATATATATATATATATATATATATATATATATATATATATATATATATATAAAATAAACACTGATACTGTATTTACTATTTTACAAAACACAGTGATGCTCTTTCCAGCAATGTGTTCTAGCAATACAGTGCAACCTCAGCTGCAAGTAAAGTAAAAAAAAAAAAGGAAAAACAAATAAATAAATAAAAGCGTGAACTGAGAGTCACCCCACATTCATCACGCCTTAGTGAATTCTAAAAAACACAAACAAGCTGGAAAACCCAGACGCGTCCGTGTGACCTGTTAGATGATTTAACACCGGGACCTCAAGGCCAGATCCTCTACAGCACTTTTTACCCAGACTATAATAAACATATTACACATCGGCGGATAAACCTATTTAAAATAAGCAGAAAAAAGGCCCGGCGTCCGACATGATTAATCTGAGCGAGCCTCCCTCGAGAGTTCAGCAGAGGACAATAATGTATTTGTTCAGTGGTGCGCTGCTAAAAAGGAAATAAAAGAAAAGATTCATTACCTTACGAAGCGCTGGACGGCCAGGTGAGCTCAGAGTGCAGAACAGGGAACACTTCCAAACCTTCAAACAGGGGCTGCTGAATGAGCAGTGCTTATATAATACAGTAAAACAAAAAATCTGGGTAACACTTTACTTGGATTTTCCATTTGATGACCTTGTTAATGCTCAACTGACATTCAACTTAATGTCTATTAACTGAAACTTAACCCTATGTTGAATGTAAATGATCCAAAATAGAACATAACCCTACACCTAACCCTAACCTTTACCCCTAATTATCCCTAAAATCTAACCCTACACCTAACCCTAATCTGAACCAGTGTTGTGCCAGTCCACAGCTTTTCTGAACTAGTTCAAGTTCAGTTCATACATGTTCAGAGTGAACAGTTCACGTTCAAAGTTCACAATTTTAATTCTGAACTAGTTCAAAGTTCAGTTTATTTTACTTTTTTCCTGAGATATTCAAATAAATACTTTTTTTTTACGCTACAAGCTAGAAATCACTATACGTTCTTTAAAACTGCTCATTGTAGACATTTGCTCATGACACTGTAATTGTGGGTTTCTTACCAGGTGATGAAAATGTTCATAAGGAGAATCGGTGTCTGTGTCCGTGCATCACTTCCACTAGACATTTTTTTTAAAATTGCAGCGCTTTCTCTCGCTCTCGTCGTTGGTCTCTCTCTCTCTCACCCTCCGCGCTCTCATCATTGGTCTCTCTCTCTCTCTCACCCTCCGCGCTCTCGTCATTGGTCTCTCTCTCTCTCTCTCTCTCTCTCTCTCGCCCTCCTCGCTCTCTTCATTGGTCTCTCTCTCTCTCGCCCTCCGCGCTCTCGTCGTTGGTCTCTCTCTCTCTCTCTCGCCCTCCGCGCTCTCTTCGTTGGTCTCTCTCTCGCCCTCGTCATTGGTCTCTCTCTCTCTCTCGCCCTCCGCGCTCTCGTCGTTGGTCTCTCTCTCTCTCGCCCTCCGCGCTCTCGTCGTTGGTCTCTCTCTCTCTCACCCTCCGCGCTCTCGTCGTTGGTCTCTCTCTCTCTCTCGCCGTTGGTCTCTCTCTCTCTCACCCTCCACGCTCTCGTCGTTGGTCTCTATCTCTCTCTCGCCCTCCGCGCTCTCGTCGTTGGTCTCTCTCTCTCTCGCCCTCCGCGCTCTCGTCGTTGGTCTCTCTCTCTCTCACCCTCCGCGCTCTCGTCGTTGGTCTCTCTCTCTCTCACCCTCCGCGCTCTCGTCGTTGGTTTCTCTCTCTCTCGCCCTCCGCGCTCTCGTCGTTGGTCTCTCTCTATCTCGCCCTCCGCGTTCTCGTCGTTGGTCTCTCTCTCTCTCACCCTCCGCGCTCTCGTCGTTGGTCTCTCTCTCTCTCACCCTCCACGCTCTCGTCGTTGGTCTCTATCTCTCTCTCGCCCTCCGCGCTCTCGTCGTTGGTCTCTCTCTCTCTCGCCCTCCGCGCTCTCGTCATTGGTCTCTCTCTCTCTCACCCTCCGCGCTCTCGTCGTTGGTCTCTCTCTCTCTCGCCCTCCGCGCTCTCGTCGTTGGTCTCTCTCTATCTCGCCCTCCGCGCTCTCGTCATTGGTCTCTCTCTCTCTCGCCCTCCGCGCTCTCGTCGTTGGTCTCTCTCTCTCTCGCGCCCTCCGCGCTCTCGTCGTTGGTCTCTCTCTCTCTGTTGTGTTCAGTTCAACGTTCACGAAAAAATTAGCGTGTTCAATGAACGCGTTCTTTTGAACTCGTTCACGCACAACACTGACCTGAACTTTAAATCTAACTCTAAAATGTTAAGATTAATGTTGGGGGTTACAGTGGGTGTTGGGTTACATTTAATAGAGAATTATTTACTTTTCATCTTTCACTTCAGATGCATTTAATAAACATTCAGTTGAATGTTAGTTGAATGTCAGTTGAGCATCATCAAATGGACCATACAAGTAAAGTGGTACCCAATGATTTAATTTATTAAGGGAAAAACTATCCAAACCAATCTATCCCCATTACATTAGCTGTGATTAATCACACTTTTTGGAAAGCTAAGCTCAATTCCATTATTAACCACAACCAGACCTGATTACTGCCAGACCTGTAGAATCAAGAAATCACTTATACATATAATAGAACCTGTCTGACAACATGAAGCAGATAAAAGATCTCAAAAAACAGCACATTATTATTACACACCCATCTGAAGAAATTTGAAAACAAAGTCATTGATCATCTATCAGTCTGGAAAAGGTTATAAAGCCATTTCTAAAGGTTTGAGGCTCCAGAGAACCACAGTGATTCACTATTATTCACTAATGGAGAAAAAAAACATGAAACACTGGTGGTGAACCTTCCCAGGAGTGACTGGCCGATCGAGAGAAATTACTCCAAAAGGGCATGAACAACTCACCCTGGAGGTCACAAAAGAACCCAGAACTACATTTAAAGAACTGCAGATCTCACTTGTTAAGCTTAGTTATGGTCAGTGTCCATGATTCAATAAGAAGATTCACCACTAAACAATTACCATATTCAGCATTAAATTAAAATTAAAATTTGTATGTTTTGTTAGGTTTACTTTATCTTAAATGGAATTTTAGGTCATTTTAAGACTTTTATTTTAAAGACTTTTTACTGCCAGACCTGTAGAATCAAGAAATCACTTAAATAGAACCTATCTGACAACATGAAGCAGATAAAAGATCTCGAAAAGCAGCACATGTTCAAAAACAGATGAGAAAAACAAAGTCGTTGATCATCTCGAAAAGGTTATGAAGTCATTTCTAAAGCTTTGGGACTCCAGAGAACCACAGTGATTCACTATTATTATTCACTAATGGAGAAAACATGGAACACTGGTGGTGAACCTTCCCAGGAGTGACCGGCCGACCAAAATTACTCCAAAAGGGCATGAACAACTCATCCAGGAGTTCACAAAAGAACATTAGATTTGATGTTTTATAGTTTTTGTGTCTTAATGTTGAGTAAACAAAATCTAATGTTACCCAAATATCACATCCTTACACTAAATATACATGAAATACCAACATTTTTGTTGTAAGCTATAGTTGATTTCCAACCGAAATTCAAGGTTTGTCTATGATTGGAGTTGATGTCAAGGCAATATTGGGATGTGACATCAAAACGATTTGAGTGGTCCAGTGGTTTAAAGCGCTGACACTATGATCGTAAGGTCGCTGGTTCGAATCCCGGTTATGCAGTTAGCCATCAGCTTCCAGAGCCCTGAGAGAGCACACAATTGGTCTTGCTCTCTCTCTGGGTGGGTACAGTAGATGGCACTCTTTTCCACTCATCACTCCTAGGGTGATGTGGATCAGCACAAGGCTGCATCTGTGAGCTGATGTATCAGAACCGAGTCTCTGCGCTTTCCTCCGAGTGCGTTGTGACGCTACTGGGCAGTTAGAAAAGAGGCGGAGTCTGACTTCACACGTGTCGGAAGAGGCATGTGCTAGTCTTCACTATAAACAATGACTTTGCTGCTACTTTTCACTTGGAGTTTCTTCTCCAAGTCTCTTTCTTTTAGGTTTCGATTGTTATTTGACGTCTTTCCCAGTTTAATGAAGGTTACTACTCAATATATACCGTCCTCTGTAATCTCTATGTGTTTGAGTTTGAGTTTATGGCCATTAAAGAAAGCAATACTCTCCTAGCATCATTAGCGCCACGGCTCTGCAGATCCGCAGTGCTTGAACTGTGGTTTTGTTGCGCGGCGCCTTAATCATTTTTGGTCAGGGTTTATTAGACTTGACACCTTTCATCTTTGCGAGAATCACGGGGTGCCGGGTTCACCGCGGCTAATCTAATAACACAGAGGCGGTTTTGTCTCACGTCAGTCTGAAAGACGACTGTAAAACTCACGTCCTCTCGCTCTGAGAACGATTAAGAACGTACTGTAATCTCCGCTGAGATCTCGCTCTGACTCTACGTCGGTTTGCGTCCAAAAGGAAGTAATTAATTACTCAAAAAATTGTTCTGACAGTCGGGATTCAGCTGAAGTCCTGAAGGGGCTTTTATTAAAGACCAAATAATTGAACAGTCAGTTTGAAGAGGTATTGTGTGTATCAGCATGTACCAACTGTGTATTGAGATCTGTACAATATATATATATATATAAATATATATAAATATAAAAAAAACAGCACAGTATATTAATTATTTCCCATCATTCCTGGTGTTTAAAGGCATAGTTAATATATTGAGGTTACATACATGAAGTAGTATATTTAAATGTTTAATAGTGTCATATATAGTGTATATAGTGTATAGTGTATAGCGTATATTTAAATTAGTGTCATTTTAGTACAGTTAAGTACACTTTCGGTAAGACTGCTGTACTAATTTTATACAATTAAAATGTAGTAAGTACAATTAAAAGTTCTTCCATTTTATCATTCTTTAAATATACTGATTAATAATAAAGTGGCTACAAGAACACTTTAGTGCACTATAGCATAATAATGCTTAGTTTATATATACTTTAATCTACTTTTGTTTTCCTCTGGGGCAGGGCTCCGGCAGATGATGGCAAGCTGAATGACCGGGATTTAAACCAGCAAAATAAATCAATTAATTAGATTAGTACACTACAAGACTACGTCCACAGTAAAGTATCACCAGAAGTTCCTAGAAATGTTCTCATTAAGAGAAAGCAGCACCTGTTCAGGTTACACAAGTCTTCCTAAGGGTTCTTTTGTTCTGGTCCACTGCCACGTCCGGTAACGATCTCTCTGCGGGAGCGGCCGTCGCTCTGACAGGATATTACATTTAATTTGGTGACAGCGCGTCAGTGATGGAGCCCGAGCTGAACTGGAGATTTCGGCCCGTATTATAGTCAATCTTGAGCGGCAGCTGTTATCGGATTCTGGACCGGTGAGCAGCGGCGGGACCGAGTCGAGCCGGCCGACAGCTCCTGAATGACATTAACAGGAGGAAGTGTGTCGTTCAGTTCAGAAAAATGTATTCTAAATAATTCACTTAACCCATGTCAATGTCTGCCTGAGATTAAACCACTAAATCTTGCGGATTTCTATTCAAGCATTATATAAAAAGCTTTCCTGTTTGATAAGGAACATTACTGAAAGGCACAATTGTAATTTTAATAGAAAACATAAAAAAATATTTAAGTAAATCTGTTAAAGGCACACAGGGTAGGATTTCCTTGATTGTTGGTCTGAAACTCACTGCAGCGCTGCATTGAAGTGTAATAGGAGCAATAGCGGTGCTCTCGTCTCTGTGCCGGAGCTCCTCTGAGCTCAAACCAGATTCTAAGTTTTCCTAGGCGGCAGAGACCAACGCTCGCGAGAACTGCGACCTGCTTTCCAGCACTGCGACCTGCTTTCAGACCTGTATGTAGTTCTAACAGTTCTACAAGGACTACAAAAACCCGCTATTTGGAGTTGGTTAATCCTTTACAGAAGCTAATAGTGATGGGCACAGCAGCTCTTTTAGATGAACTGAATCATTAGAATCCGTTCATTCGTATTAATCTCTTGTGCTGTTGTCTGTGCTGTACCGGAGAAGCTCCGGTGAGTTCAGATAAGTACCAGATAAAGACTGATTGTAAGTAAATCAGTGGGTATTTCTGTTTTGTAAGGAGCTTAAAATGTTAACCACAGTGCTGTATACATTTATTACACTCTGCAACTGTAGGGGGAGCCCACGAGCACAAAATCTCAATCCTACCTAGTGGAGCGTTAATGTAAAAAAATAATTAATAGAATTGATTAAAGTGAATAATTAAAATTTATAATAATAAAATTTAAATATTTCCAATAATTACTCATCTATTTTGAGCTAATTAAACATTTGTGGCCACTTATACATTCAAACAGAGATCTTTGAGATGAAACAACTAATAATAGCTGAGTCTAGTCTCTGAGTTTAGTCCCCCCCCCCCCGTTTAAGGGCTCTGTCACTTTTAAGCAAATAAGCTTTTGCTGGCCACGCCCCATGTTTACTGTGAGTGTTAATCACATGTTAGTGTTAACTTGCGCTTAACGGCAAAACACTGAAAATCTGGTGACTTGTCACAAACAGTAGTTACAGATCCCTCCCTCAAACAAAGTCTGCTGGCTTTATTTAAATTTCCCTCTGGGATTAATAAAGTACCTACCTACCTACCTACCTACCTGGTTCTTTCACGGTTTCCTAATTGAGACGTCCCAATAAGTCTCATAAAGGCAAATTATTTCTGACAGCAAAGTGACGTTGGTGCTAGAGACCCAAGTAGAACCATATCTGAGACGAGTATGGTTCGGCAGGACCCTTTAAAAGAGTGTACAAAAGTTTATTTTTTTACATTTACAGTATGTTCATGTTCATAAACTTCACAGTCATCGTAAAACATTTAATTTTGTAAAGCAAGTTAATTCTCAGTTGTTTTTTAGCTTCACTGTAGGGTTTTATGTTCCGTAATGTGGGTGTAGAAGCCTCCCATCATGTTAAGGTACTGCAAATGTGCAAGTGATGGGTCTGTGGAGTGCTGAAAATTCAGTATAACAATAGCGGTAGAATGTGACAATAGCAAAAACAATACCTTTTTGATGCTGTAACAGGTTTTATGCTATTTACCAGTGGTGTGCAGTAAGGTCCTTCTAACCCTTCAGAGAAGGGGTGACAAAAGTGCATGTAAATCATTACATAATTTTTTATCAGGAAGTATATAATATAATTACTATGTAAGCATTTATTTTATAAATTAACTAAAAAAAAAACAGCAACTAATTTAAAGCATTAGTCTGCGTTGTTTAGTTGCTACAGGACTCTTATCTGACTGACAGCGGTTTTAACCAATCAAAGCTTTTTAAAATGGCTTCTGCCCCCGCGTGAGTGCGTGACCCTTCTCCTGATTTTGAGAAAGGTGTAGTAATGAATCCATTAGCAAAGTCATAGGACAATCTAACCAATCAGATTCATGGTTTTCACAGCGGGGGCGGGGCCATGGCCATGCTGGATACATTAAATATTTAGCTAACTATCATGGAAATAAGATATTGTGTTATATTATATTAAAAAGCCTTTTTAAAGGCTGACATTCAACGTTAAACTGAGTAATAGGCTGCCTGACTGGTGAGTTGTATGTGTACCTAATGCTTTGGCTGCTCTGGCGGACTGTCGTCATACAAATGAGTGATCTTTGTTGAACGGTTGTACTTGTAGGAATATTAAGCATTGATTGTTGGGTATATTGTATATTTTTGTGGTTTGTAGTTGTATTTGTGGGCTGTTAATGTTTATTAAGTTCATATAACTTAAAAAAAATGTAGTTATTGTAGTATTTCTCAATGTGTCGGTTGGGCGAGGGGGTCGGGGGGAGGTGTGTGGGGGGGTCAGGGCGGGTGGTTGCAGAAGGGGTACCCACTTTATTCACGGCACTGCTATTTACCATATGTAAAAAAAAAAAAATGAAAGCTTGTGAAAGTTCTACTAGGAGACTCCACACTACCTTACTTCACCTCTCAACCAATCACAAGCTTCCGTCTGCTTTTAAAAGCCATAGCTCACCTTCTCTTTTGCTGCTTTCAGATGCACCATTTCTTTCCCAAACAGTCTTATAACTGCTTTCCGAAAATTGTGGCTCTTCTATAGTTTCTTTTTGGCTCTGTCGTTATTTAAGCGCGTATAAAATGTGTTCTATTAAAAGTGTATTGTAGATTAATGTCCAGATCTTTGTGAGATGATCTGGATCATCGCTCATGCTGACAGTAACGAGCGCTTTTACATCTCCAGCCATCTGAAGGTCCTTTATTTACCGGGTGTCAGTTAATAACAACAGGCTGTAATGTCATGGCATTTTCACTTTCATTAACATACCTCGGATAAATTTTCCCAGAGCCGCTCAGATCTGTAAATTCAATCCGACAACCTTACATGCTCTCGCCTGAGGCAGCTAATTTCATTCACCAGACACTTGGTGCAAATTCCCGGCCTACGAAAACGCTGTCCACTGTTTCACTCACTAATAAAATCCTTCATCAAACGTTCCTAATTTTATGGCAGCTCAGTGATTTAAAGAAAGTGCACTGTATAGAGGTGAAGTCAGACTGCTGTGTCTCGAGACTGGAGCAGTATTAGCATTAGCTGCTAACTGCGCTAAGTGCTAGTTAGCTCTTTTTCCGTTCAGAGGAGAGTATTATCGGCCTGTAGCCTGCTGCTAACCCTGACTAGCACTGCTGGAGCAGCATTAGCATTACCTGCTAACCACACTAAGCGCTATCTATCTTTTTCACTATTCAGACGCAAGTATATCAGACTGTAGGCTGCTGCTAATCCCAGCTAGCACTGCTGGAGCAGCATTAACATTACCTGCTAACAGTGCTAAGCACTAGTTAGCCTATGTTTACTGTGTCAAAACAAGCTAAATAGGACAAAGCACTAGCTGTTAGTGCCCTGGTTTACCAGAACACTCAGGATTTCTCAGTGTAGCGCTAACCGTGGCTAGCCTTAGTGAAACTCTGGAAATCTAAGCTTACTGTAGACAAACAGAAGTGCTTTACTCACCCAAATAAACTGAAATAAGGAGAGAAATCTGTGTAGATTAACATCCAGCGCTCATTTGGCTTTAAAAATAATGCGCCTTATAATACGGTGCAAAAAATACGGTATAGCAGTTTGAGATTTGGGTGAATAAAAACCAGAGAGCTACAATGCAGAAGATCAACTAGCAAAAACTAGACAAAATAAATTGATATATATATATATATATATATATATATGCTTATAATAAGCAAAAATAAATAAATAAAAATCTGTCAAAGGGGTAAGAAAATGTTTTAGTAAGATTTATTAAAATAAGCTAAATTAAGCAAAAAACAAAACAAAACACTGATTTAAATTTGGACAAAAGAATCAGAATATCTTGTCCAGATTAAATGGACATAATAAGAAATTATAAGAATAAGATAATTATTCCTAACATAAGCAAAATATTCTTACACTTACACAATACTTGTTGTTTTTTCGCAGTGTGCATATGGGTGAAAAACAAGCAAGTGTGAAGCTGAGAGAAGATCTTAAATAAATCAGAGCCATTAGAGCGCAAGTATTAGCCATAGCCAGAACAACGGGACTTTTGAGTGTCCTAAAGAAGAAAGTCGTCACTGGTGTACTGATTACTACTATAATAAATTTTAAGTCTCCACCCAGCATTGAGCTGTGGAGCAATAATAGATTTTTATCTTGAATGGATAGTGCTCTGGCCTTTCAATACTCTTGGATTGGAAGAGTACAGTAGAATCATTAAAAAAAAAAAAAGCAGAATTAGTTTCTTTGATTTTACCAAATTAAAAATCTCTGGAATATAATCAAGAGGAAGATGGATGAACACAAACCATCAAACCACCAAACTGAACTGCTTGAATTTTTGCACCAGGAGTAAAGCAGCATAAAGTTATCCAAAAGCAGTGTGTAAGACTGGTGGAGGAGAACATGATGCCAAGATACATAAAAATGTGATTAAAAACCAGGGTTATTCCACCAAATGTTGATTTCTGAACTCTTAAAACTTTATAAATATGAACTTGTTTTATTTGCATTGTTATTTACACAAGTTATGTTAATGTAATGCTGATGTTTTGGATTGGATTAACTAGAAGTCCTTACTTGAACCCTAAAGAAATGCTGTGCCAGGAGCTGAAATGAACAGTTCATGCTCCACAACCCTCTGAAGTGGCTGCAGTAAAGCAATACTGCAAAGAGAAGGAGGCCCCGGTGTAAAAGACCTTCATGTTTAGGAAGAGTTTGGCTGCAGCTGTTGCTTCTTAAGGTGGCAGAACCTGTTGAGTAGGGTATTTAGTATTTAGTATTGTCAAATGTGAAATATGAGGGTTGCAAATATATTTTTACTTAAAATAACCAAATCAAAAAAGAACAGTTTCTACTAGAAGATTGTAGGCATAGAGGAAAAACTAAAATTTTGCATTAACATGCCCAGCTAGATGAACATTAAGCAACATTTTTAAACAATTCCAAAAAGGTTAGCCTGTAAAGTTACGTTAATAATGTTTGAGAAACGTTACAAAAACATGTACCGCTATAAACGCAATACTGTGGTAGCGTTCCAGCTAGGCCAATAGGAACATTATGGAAACTTAAAATTAAAAGTAATAAAAGTGAAACTAAAAATGAAACATAAGTGATAGCAGAACGTTGGCAGAACATTACAAAAAAAAAAAACGTTAAATAAAAATGATCTAAGAATGTTAATTGTAATGTTTAGAAAACGTATTACTAACCAAATATTTTTAGCTGGATGCTCTCGACCTGGATCTTTTATAAGTAGTTCAGAATGTCAGATTAATCACTGTACAAGAAGTTGATGCAGGCTATCGTCTTGATTAAACAATAGAAGAAGAAAAAGAACTGATGTTGTGCCGAAATCAGCCTCCCCTCCACATGCAGGTTCAGCAAGGCAGTATAGGTTATGGGTTATACTGCTGATTGCTGTGTCTACTGTAACTGTAGATTATCCCTTATTCAGAAACAAATATAAAGGTAACTAAGGGGAATCTCTTTTAATTCTAAAACTGAGTCGAACATCTCCAAAACCTCAAGCAGGTCTTGACGGGTTTTTCCAAAGTGCAGTGGTCAATATCTATCAAACGTCTTGCTACCATAGAAACGCCTTTAGAGGTCCTGTAGAGTCCAATAGCTTAACAGGTCAGATCTGTTGCAATGGGTGTAAATACAGGTGCATCTAAAAAATGTGAATATCATTGAAAAGTTGCTTTATTTCAGTAACTCAGCTGAAAATGTGAAACTCGTATATTATATAGATGTATTAAACACAGAGTGATCTTTTTCAAGCGTTTATTTACTTTATTGTTGATTATGATTGCGGCTTGCAGCTAAAAAAAAAAACGAAAAATCAGCGTCTTAGAAAAAAATTATATTATATATTATATGTGATACGCAGTGTGGGCAGTGTGCCAACTCCTGCTGGAAAATGAAATCCATATCAGTGATGGTTTGGATAAAGAGACATGTCATCTGCTGGTGTTGATCCACTGTGTTTTATTATCAAGTCTAAAGTCAGTGCAGTTTTGTTTTTTCCACAAAATCTTACAGCACTTCATGCTTCTTCACTCTGATACTGACAACTTTTATGGAGCTGCAGATTTCATTTTCCAGCAGGACTTGGCACACTGCCCACACTGCAAAAAGTACCAGTTGGTCTAATATAATATTCTAATTTTCTGAGACACTGATTTTTGGGTTTTCATTGGCTGTAAGCCATAAAAAACATCAACAATAAAAGCAATATACACTTAAAATAGATCACTGTGTGTGTTTAATACATCTATATAATATATGAGTTTCACACTTTGAACTGAATTACTGAAATAAAGTAACTTTTCAAGGATATTCTATTTTGTTAGATGCACCTGTATTACTGTAGAAATTGGAGAGACATATCATAGCATATCAGGGTGAGGAACAGAGGTGACTATAGGACCCTCTGGCCCAGTATCTTTATTCTTTATGAGTCTTTTATTCTATTAACAAAAGTAATACGAGCCATTAGCTTCTTTCTAATAAAGCCATTAGACCTCATATAACAGTTCGTTCTGTATGGATGTGTATGAAAAGCTGATTACTTGATTACTTTGCCTATTATATGGTTGGACGGCTTTTCAATGAGTTATGAAAGCATCGGTCTGGAAATGGTGTTCAAGGATAAACAGCATTATTTCTGTTGTTTTTTGCTTTTTTTCGCTAATAAACTTGAGTATGCATCTCGTACCATTCAGCACACTGCTGGTATTGTTTTAATTGGTTGATTCTTTGGTTATTTAACTTGTATACTATTCATAAAATAAGATTTAATCAAAAGTATTGAACTTAAAGCTGAAAAACATCCTAGATTAACATTTTTCAATAATATTTTATAGCTGTGAACAGTTGTATAGTCATTATAAGTAAAAATGCAGGTGTTAGATACCTTTTTGGTCAAAACATGGTCAAATTCGCACAGATTCTGTTCATTTCTATGACAGATTAGAGGATTTTTGAAGTATGTGTACTTTAATTGAGTAATTCTGTCACTTGGCTGTACTTAAAGTACATTAAGAAGTTTGTACTTTTACAATATCCATCTATCTATCTATCTGTCTGTCTGTCTGTCCATCTATCTATCCATCTTTGTATTTCCATCTATCCATCTTTCGATCTATCGGTCTGTTAATCAGTCCGTCGGTCTGTCCATTCATCTAACTGTCCGTCTATCTACTTGTCCGTACATCCAACTGTCTATATATCTGTCTATCTCTGTCTTTCCGTCTATTCATCCATCTAACTGCCCGTCTATCTGTTCATCCGTCCATCCATCTGTCTGTCTGTCTATTAGTTTGTATCTTTATCTATCTATTCATCTGTCTATCTATCCATTTTTGTATTTCCAACTATCCATTCATCTAACTGTCCGTCTATCTATTTGTCTATCCATTCATCTATCTATCCATCTTTCGATCTATCTGTGTATTAATCAGTCCGTCTGTCTGTCCATTCATCTATCTATCTATCTATCTATCTATCTATCTATCTATCTATCTATCTATCTATCTATCTATCTATCTATCAGTCTGTTAATCAGTCCGTCTGTTTGTCCATTCATCTAACTGTCCGTCTATCTACTTGTCCGTCCATCCATCTGTCTATATATCTGTCTGTCTATCCGTCTATTCATCCATCTAACTGCCCGTCTATCTGTTCCTCCGTCCATTCGTCTGTCTGTCTCTTAGTTTGTGTCTTTATCTATCTATCCATCTATCTATCTATCTATCCATCTTTGTATTTCCATCTATCCATTCATCTAACTGTCCGTCTAACTATTTGTCTATCTTTCGATCTATCTGTGTATTAATCAGTTCATCTGTCTGTCCATTCATCTACTTGTCCGTCTATCTATCTATCTATCTATCTATCTATGACTGAATGCAATCCAATTTTCACAGCAAATGTTGTAAACTCTATTATAAAAGGAGGGTAGAGGTTATTGAACAGGTTTTAATAAACCTCTGTGTGTTTGTAATGATCCTAAAGGTGGGTATTTGATTAGAGCATCATCTGAGGAAATGCTGCCCTCATCTGGAGAATTTCAGCTATGATTCTGACTCTGCGTTCATTCAGTCCTCAGAAACAGAAATAATAACATAACAGAAATAATAGAAAAATACTTACTGAGATATATCTATTTTACCTCTAGTGGGTTAGATACATTTATGTTGCCAGAGTTCTTGTTTATGTTGGCCAATAGAACACCAATTGCAGAGCACAGTACCAGACACTCATTTACAGTACCAATTTGTACACACCTTAAATTCAGTGTTTTTTAAACTAGTAAGTGTAGTTTGTGAAGGACGCAGCAGGTCTGTAGGGTAAATAGTGTAAAATTAACTAATGATATTCTGAAATCCTTTAAGCGCTGCAGCTGTTTGTGGGGGATGTCTGTGGGGAACTGGGTCAGCCCTGCTGAAGTTCTGACCTGATGAATGGCAGCGGGACACGGGAACGACGAAAAAGATTTAGATTAATGAGCCACAAATAACTTCAGACAGGGATAAATATAGAGGAACAGCCGCGGGTGATGGAAGACACATTGGTCCATCGAGGGCGATCTCTCAGCGCCCGCCCGGCGCTGTTCTGGAGTCAGAGAACACCACAGAGCTGGAGCAGGTAAGAGAGCGTCAGAACAGCTGGAGAAGATTAGCCAGAAGATCTGGATCAATAATTATTGATAAATCAATTATATATGAAGTTCTGCAGAGTTTAGAGATGACTGGTTTAGGTTTAAGGCTTTTTTGGGTTGAGTAGCTTGTTATATAATAAAGGTAGCAACAGTGTTTGACTGCAGTCTAAGGATAGATCTTTAAATATTAAATAATTAAGCTTTTATATAAAAATGACTCAACATTAAACCATCTGATAAATGGTGATAAATGGTGTAGCTATGAATCTATTAGTCTATAGAAAATGGTTGGTACCACTTTAAAATAAGAATATGGTTTGGCAAATTTATGACTAAACTTGAACTACATGAAAATGAAGGGTAAGAATAGCAATGCTGAGGGTAATTTATGACAAAAGTAGCTCTGTTCAGGTATATATTGGAGGAGTATATGCAAATTACAATAATGACTCCATCTTCTCTGGCTTATTGTTGTACTTTGATATACAAGAAACTGCGGAGACATTCAATAAAAACTGTCTTTATAAAGATAACATTTATAAAGGGTTTATAAAGGGTTTACAATTAGTTTATTAATGGTTACTAATTAGGTTGTAAATGCCTTAAAAATCATTAATAATCAGTTATAACACATACGTATAAAGGGCAACAATGACCTGTTGTTTGCAAAACAGTGAACCCACAGCCATCTATACTGTTGCCCTTTCACATGTGTTATAACTGATTATTAATGATTTTTAAGGCATTTTCAAACTTAATTAGTAAACATTAATAAACTATATTGTAAACCATTTATAAACCCTTTATAAAGGTAGTCTTATATTAAAGTGGTAAATGGTTTATTTCTTAACAGAAAAAAATAAATTTTAACGCTAAAATCTAGTAATTTTATTGATTTGTGAGGAATTCTTCCAAAAATCCAAAATTTTTCATTCTGAAATTGGATGACTAGTTTAAAGTTCAGTTTAATGATTTTTTATGTTTTTATTAGAAAACAGAATTTATTAAATAGTTTAAAAAAAGCATTTGATTTAAAACCCTAAAAAAAGGTTTAATAGTCATTAGTTTGAGGAATTCTTTAAACTGTCGGAGTTTTAAAGATAAAAACTTGCGATTGTATAGAAATTTTAAGAATTCTTCAAATAGTTTAGAAGTTTATTTTTAAGTAATTTTGGAGAATTTCTATTTGTCCTTTTTTCATAAGAAACAGTATGTTTGATCAAATATGCAGTAAATTAAAAACCATCAAAAATGGAGACAGGTAAAATTTTTATTTCAATTTTACATTTTTCTAATTTATTCCTAGAATACTGAAATCAGTTTAATGAGAAATCTGTTCAGGACAATGAATTTTAATGTTCTTATTAGAAAACAGAATTATTTAATAGTTAAATAGCCAGTTTTGATGTGAAACCCTGCAAATGAAAATAATTCTTGAGAATTCTTTAAACGGACAGATTTTTAATGATAAAAACTTGCAATTGCGTAGAAAGAAATCGTCAAATAGTCAGAAAAATATCAGTTCAATTTATTTAGAAGGATTCTCCAAATAGTCAAAAGTAACTAAAATAAAGTATCTAAAATCATAAAAACTATTTAAAAATTTTACAAAATGTTAATTATCACTGCAACTGCAAATTGTCGCTGTCCATTTAAAAGCATGTGTCTCCGAAACAGCAATTCTTTAAATAATCCTAAATCCTGTACTTTTTGAGAATGTTTGAGAAATTCCACCTAAATAATTGTAAAACCTTTAATTTTTCTCTTTTTCAGGATCACCATGACGTCAGTATGGAGGTTTTTGTTGGCCATCCTGCTGATTGGACGTCTTAATTTGGGTCAGGATGAATATGGAGAGGTAGATGATGGAGCAGTAGATGAAGGAGAGGTGGTGTTGGAGGAGGAGCTTCAGGGCCAGGCGGAGGAACCCAGTAAACCTGATGAACGGCATCCATGTGCTTTCTGGATGGGAGGAGTTCCTGGTACGCCTGGGCACAGCGGGCATCCTGGGAGAGACGGGAGAGATGGACTGCATGGACCGAAGGGTGACAAAGGAGATACTGGTAAGAAGAACTGAGTTGGGCCTCCAGACATTTTCTAAAATGAAGAAAGGGAAACATTTTGGGCTAATTTCTAGCTCAATGCTTATCATTAAAGGTCTTAATCCATCCTTTTTTTCATTCATTTTAAAAAGTCTAGTTCTGTCTCTAGTATGAATGAATGTCACGTGAGGGGTTTGTGAAAAAAAAAAAAAGTGCTCCAGTGTTTCTATATAACCCTGCTTTAGTTCCCAGGATTAGTGGTCTCTGAAGAGAGACAGGATTTTGGCTCTTGCTCATGAATATTCATACATACAAATATATCGCCTCTGATTGGCTAACAGCACTGCAGCAGAGGCCTACCTGCCTCCCCTCACAGTCAATTTTTTGTGTCATTTAATATTTTATATTACACAGTATCATATTATATTATATTATATTATTATTATATTATGGTCATATTTTAGAGATGTATAGGGAATTAGTGTCAGTGTGATTTAGGGCACTAGTGTCAGTGTGTCTTTGCTATCATAACGATGGGAAAAGTACACCTTGCACTGCTTGAATTCTCTTGAATAATCATGGGTGTGTTTTGGGTCACTTGCCATTCCCTTTAAGAGCCAGGTGAGCTCTGACTTTGGCGGATTGCAATTTTAATGTCGCAGCTACCTGGACATGTCCAGCACTTCCTATCAGAGAAATTTGACCTGCTCGTTCACTCTAATTCATTCTGTTTATTGTTGATGTAAAAGTTGGGTTTGTACAATGTTGCATTGCCAAGATAGCAATGAACGTCTAACTGTTCTGTATCTGTCTAGGTTGTATTCAGTCAGTGGAACAGCTGTGTTTTTCGCTGCCAAGATAGCAATACACTAATGACTTTGATGATTTTTGCTAAAAATCCTTGACAAATATGGACTTTTATAACCTTTCCACTGCAGGTGACCCAGGAGATAAAGGAGAACCAGGAGATACAGGACAAACTGGTGCTACTGGTCCCAGAGGCTTTCCTGGGACTCCAGGACTGAAAGGAGCTCGTGGAGAAAACGCCCTGTCCTATCACTCCGCCTTCAGCGTCGGCCTCTCCAGCATGGTCCCGTCCACCAACGTCCCCATCCGCTTCAACAAGTTCTTCTACAACCAGCAGCACCACTACGACGACGTCTCCGGCAAATTCCGCTGCTCCATCCCCGGCGTCTACTACTTCACCTACCACCTCACCGTCTACACCAAGGACGTCAAGGTCAGCCTCTACAGGAACGACAAGACAGTCATGTTCACCTACGACCAGTACCAGGAGCGGGACGTGGACCAGGCGTCGGGATCGGTGGTCCTGAAGCTGGAGGCGGGGGATGAGGTGTGGCTGCAGGTGTACGGGGAGGAGAAGGTTGGAGGAGTGTATGCAGATAACAATAATGACTCCACCTTCTCGGGTTTTCTACTGTACCCAGATATACAAGAAACTGCAAAGCGCAGACGCTAAACGAAGAAATAAAAAAAACTAAATGCCCAACACCATGTCCCAACATTAATATGGGTGCAGGGTTGGGATTCACAGAATATGGTTTGGCAAATTTATGACTAAACTTGAACTACATGAAAATGAAGGGTAAGAATAGCAATGCTGAGGGTAATTTATGACAAAAGTAGCTCTGTTCAGGTATATATTGGAGGAGTATATGCAAATTACAATAATGACTCCATCTTCTCTGGCTTATTGTTGTACTTTGATATACAAGAAACTGCGGAGACATTCAATAAAAACTGTCCAATGTCCAACACCATGTCCCAACATTAATATGGGTGCTGGTTAGGGATTTACAGAGTATGATATGGCAACCAAATTGCCGTATATATACAATTTCCTATCATTTTAGGACTTTTTTTTAAGCAGCAGCAGACCCACACTGCTCAAACACACAGTATGAGCTGTACAGGGCTAGTATAGTAACAGTAGCTAATTTAGCATTTGTTACTTTAGCAAAAGACTGACCGTGTTTTCCTGAATAAATTTTAGTTAACTAGCACTGCTGTGGCAAATCTATGACTACAATTGAACTACTTATGTAAATTTGTGGTAAAACTAGCAGTGCTGAGGGTAATTTATGACAAAAGTAGCTCTGCTCAGGAATATATAGGAGGTATATATGCAAAAATGTAAAAACAAAATGTGCAACACAGTGCGTGACGACATTAATATTGGTCGAAGGTAGGGATTCACAGAATATGGTATGGCAACCAAAAATGTTCGGGCAAAAAGTGAAGAGTTAAAAAGACACATTATACAGAGAAAATGATTGAATTTATTTATTTTAAGTTATATTTTAGTCCTATAGAGATTCCTCCAACATTAGGACTCTTTAAGTAGCAGCGGCAGCAGAACCACACTGCTCAAAGATACAGTATGAGCTGTACAGGGCTAGGATAGAAACAGTAGCTGCGCTAAATTACCTTTATCATTTGTTCATTTAGCAAAAGTCTGACTGAGTGTTCCTGGGTAAATTCCAAGTTAACTAGCCAATTGGTATGACTCAAGTAGCACTTCTGTGGCAAATCTATGACTAAAATTGCACTACTATGGTAAGAATAGCTACACTGAGGGTAATTTACAACACAAAAAGCTCTGCTTAGATATATACACAGTATATTGCAGTATGTAATAGAGTTTTCTCTAACTTCAAGACTTGTTTAATAAGCAGCGGCATTCCCACAATGCTCAGAGATACAGTATGAGCTGTACAGGGCTAGGATAGTAACAGTAGCTACACTAACATGCCTTTAGCATTTGTTAGTTTAGCAAAACACTTTTAACACAGTTAACTAGCTAATCGATATGACTCAAATAGCACTGCTGTGGCAAATCTCTGACTAGAATTGCACTACCTATGTAAATCTATGGTAAGAATAGCAATGCTTAGGGTAATTTACAATACAAAAAGCTCAGCTTAGCCCAATATATACACAGTATATTGCAGTATATATTGAGTTTCCTCTATACTTTGGGTCTCTTTAAGAAGCAGCGGCAGCAGACCCACACTGCTCAGAGATACGGTATGAGCTGTACAGGACTAGGATAGTAACATTAGCTGCGTAACTTAGCTTTAGCATTTTCTAGTATAGCAGAAGTCTGACTGAGCTTTCTTGGGTAAATTCCATGTTAACTAGCTAATTGATATGACTCAAGTAGCACTGCTGTGACAAATATATGACTAAAATTGCACTATTTAGGTAAACCTATGGTAAGAATAGCAATGCTGAGGGTAGTTTACACCACAAAAAGCTCTGCTTAGCTCTATATATATATATAGTATAAATGAAGTTTTCTCTAACTTTAGAGCTTTTTAAGCAGCAGCGGCAGCAGAACCAAACTGCTCAAAGTCACAGTATGAGCTGTCAGGACTAGGATAGTAACATTAGCTGCGCTTACTTATCTTTAGCATCTGTTAGCTTAGCAAATGACTGACTGAATTTTTCTGGGTAAATTCCAAGTTAACAAACTACTCGATATGACTCAACTAGCACTTCTGTATATCATTTTTTTTATATGGCACAAATAAACACTAATAAAATGTACAGTACATGTCCATCTCTATTTTATGTACAGCTCTAGAAACAAAGACCATTTGAAAATGATGAGTTTCTTTGATTTTACCAAATTGAAAACTCTGGAATAAAATCAAGAGGAAGATGGATGATCACAAGCCATCAAACCTTTAAGCTGAACTGCTTGAATTTTTGCACCAGGAGTAAAGGCAAAAAGTTATCCAAAAGCAGTGTGTAAGACTGGTGGAGGAGGAGAACATGATGCCAAGATGAAGCATGAAAACTGTGATTAAAAACCAGGGTTATTCCACCAAATATTGATTTCTGAACTCTTAAAACTTTATGAATATGAACTTGTTTTCTTTGTTTTCTTTTTGTTATTTCAGCCATTTCTCATTTTCTGTAAATAAATGCTCTAAATAACAATATTTTTATTTGGAATTTGGGAGAAATGTTGTCTGTAGTTTATAGAATAAAACAACAATGTTCATTTTACTCAAACATAAACCTATAAATAGCAAAATCAGAGACATTGATTCCTCATTTTTTCCAGAGCTGTATGAGTCTACTTTGTTAGGTTATAAAACCCACAGCACAGATCACTGAGTGCATTATGACAGGTGTTCACCACCTTAGGCCTGCTATTGGCTGCTGGCTGTAGTCCAGGTCTACCAGTTGCTGTGTCCATTTTTATACTGTATTTATGAGCTGCAGATTCAAGGTCAACACAATGGAGGGAAGCATCTCTTTTGTTCAGATCTTCACTATAATGCCACAGACTAACTGCTTTTCCTTTTATTTTACTTATTTTCTCTTTATCTTATCAATGCCTTTATTACTGCACTTCTTCACCTCTCTTTCACACTCTCTTCACTGCTGAAACTGAGATTTTTAGGCTACGTTCACATTACAAGCCACATTGCTTAAATACGATTTTTTGCTCAGATCTGATTTGTCTCTTTCTTGACGATTCACATTCACTGCAAATGTAAGTGATCTGTATCTGTGTGTAATGTGAACGAATCTGTTCCTGAAAAGTCTCACATGCTGCACATTGATACCAGTATAAACGTCTCCTTCTTCACCAACAACGTAAAAACTCATATTAGAGAGACGAGAGACTCGTAGCTTTATAAAGGGAAATGGATGAGTTAGCAGCTCATATGTGGAGCATCTTTTGCTGGAGTGGAGAAACAGGAAACAGCTGCTCTGAAGTTCATGCTCAGGTCGAGGAGGTGAAAAAAGTCCAGGTGGTTTGCTTTTGCTGTTTTTTTTTTTTTTTTGCAGCTATAGCTGCACAGCTGCACCAAGAGATGCAGTGTGGGTACGTTAGAGAGAAGCACGTAGCGCTAATGCTGGAGAGAATGCGTAAAAGAAAAAAAAAGACGCATTAGTTCAGATTTGACCGTTCACAGTCATGTCGCATGTCCGTGGATTGGATACGTATCCAATTTAAGACCACTTATAAAAAAGTGACTCAAATCTGATTTGAGAAAAAAAAAAAAAAAAACGGATTTGGCACGTTCACACAGTCATGAAAAAATCAAATCTGAACCACATTGAGCAAAAAATCTGATTTGAGTCACTTCAGCCTGGTAATGTGAACATAGCCTAAGACCAATCATGTTAATCTGAGCTAAAGGCTAAAGCTGCTGTTTCCATGTGGGTCAGCCAGACGTGACTCTTCCTGTATCAGTTTTTTTCTCCAGTTTCCAAGAGTCTGAGTTTAAAGGTGTAGGAAACAGGACTCACCGCTCTCTGACTTCATCTGTAATTCCTCTAAAGAAAAGAAGACTTTCTACTTTTAATAGTTACAGATTTCTCTGTGTTTCTGTGTATATTGTTCTAGTTATTATGATGATAAAAGTGTGAATGTGCTGTAAGTGTGTAAGTGCTGCTGCAGTAGAGAGTAACAGCAGTAACACCGTCTGTTCCAGCACCACTGGTTTACTACAGAAAGAGACAAATAACATTAATTTCTAATGCTAAGTTTATTTCCATTGCTTCAGACCAGCTGTTTTTAACCAATGACTCAGTTTCTTTTATAAAAAAAATACAATTTAATTCAATTTTAAAAGTGTTTATTTCATTTTTTTTTTTTTACATATTTTACATTATACAAGCTCCTCTTGCTTAGATACAGTTTTACACATCTCAGCTGCATTTTCTAGGTCAGTTTTATGAGGTAGAGTCACCTGGAATTTCAGGCTTTCAGTTAACAGCTGTGCTGAACTCGTCAAGAGTTAGTTACTTGAATTTCTCGTCTCTTAATAAAAAGTGTTTGAGAGCATCAGTTGTGAATTTGTGAAGAGGTAGAGTTACAGGTATACAGTGAATATTTTAATAATGTTCTAAGGTCAGTAAATCCAAAAAGAGGAATTTTAAGAACTTTGAAAGTATCCCCAAGTAATGATCAAACTGGCACTCATCAGGATGCAACCCTAGGAAAGGAAGAGCAAGAGATTAATCCCAGATAAGGGCATCTAATTAAGTATTTTTTGGTTTGTTTAACACTTTTAAGTTACTACATGATTTCTTATGTGTTCCTTCATAATCTGTATTTCTGTACTTCACTATTCATTAGCCTCTAGCTAATGCTGTACTATAGGCTTGGTTTATCTGCTTCAGAGAGTCCTATTCTTTAGTAAAAGCTTCTTTACAGGGGCAGGATTTGATTGGCAGTCTGGCAGCAGTGAAATGTCAGTGTGAAAGCCTCTCTGTAACCTGAGAATATGAGTGTAATATGAGCGGTGATGACAGGTCTTCTGTAGAGGACAAAAAAAAAAGAGAAAAGAAAAACCCTGAGCTGATTAAACACACTTATTCAGAGTCTCTGAGCAGAGAGAGAAACAAAACTAAACCTAAACCTGGAGTGATAAAGCTCCTCATGCTTCACCAAGTCTTTTTCAGATCTTTCCTTTGTTTTAATGTTCATTTGTGTGTATTCCTTTGAATGTTCAGGTCTTTAAATCTCTTTATTTTACCTCCTTTCTTTTAAACATATATGTATGAGGCTATGTTACCAAACCAGCCGTTCCTCTAGAAACCTGCAAAACTGAGCTGCAGTTCGAGTGAGCTTTTTATAAAGGGTACAGCAGGTGTGCCTGATTAGCACTAATTAGCACCAATTAGCACTGGGGATTATGGGAAATGGAGTTTTAAGAGCTAACCAAAGCTGCTCTCTTAGTGTATCCTCTTACATTTTAACATAAACAACTATTTGCAGTCATATTTATATTTCATATAAATTAATTTGACAGTTACGTTCGACTTTGGCAACTCAGTTACTCTACTTAAGTAGAAGATCACCAAAAGTATCTGTAAACTTAGTATTTTTATTATTTTATTTTTTTGCTGAACAAAAAGCAGTAGTTCATTGTAAATTATATTTTCTTGTGATTTCATTTTTTTATATGATTTTGCTGATGATGCTGCAAATCTACCATAAGCCTATATTTAAACTCATTGACAATTCAATTGTAATTCAAAAATGTTATCTAAAAGTTATTACTTTTACCTAAATAACTACATGACTTGTGTACTACTGCCACTTGCTCTAATCCCCACTGGGAATATACAGCTCTGGTTTCTTTGATTTTCTCAAATTGAAAACCTCTGGAATATAATCAAGAGGAAGATAAATGATCACAAGCCATCAAACCACCAAACTGAACTGCTTGAATTTTTGCACCAGGAGTAAAGCAGCATAAAGTTATCCAAAAGCAGTGTGTAAGACTGGTGGAGGAGAACATGATGCCAAGATGCATGAAAAATAAACTGTGATTAAAAACCACCAGGGTTATTCCACCAAATATTGATTTCTGAACTCTTAAAACTCTTTATGAATATGAACTTGTTTTCTTTGTTTTCTTTTTGTTATTTCAGACATTTCTCATTTTCTGTAAATAAATGCTCTAAATAACAATATTTGTATTTGGAATTTGGGAGAAATGTTGTCTGTAGTTTATAGAATAAAACAACAATGTTCATTTTACTCAAACATAAACCTATAAATAGCAAAATCAGAGAAACTGATTCAGAAACTGAAGTGCTCTCTTCATTTTTTCCAAAGCTCTACAGGCCTGAATTAAATGAATGGTGGCAGTACCTCTTTGTATCAGCAGAGGGCAGCGATACACAGTGTGTGCAGCACAATGCTGGACCTCTAATCCCTTCTACATCCTTAAAGATCTCAACACTGATAGATTACAGTGCTGTCAATTTATGAGACAGTATTTTATGGAGTAAAACAAAAAACTAATAATCGCATTATATATACATACATATATATATATATATATATATATATATAGCTATACACACAAGAAATAACATTAGACAGTTACTCCAAAAAAAGCAGGATAAACTCTTTTTAATACCCTTGATTTCACAAGAAACAGGTGTTCAAATACAGTTGTCCATACAGTGAGTGCTATAGTATTACAAAGTTTGTTGTGTAATAGGTGCAACCTAAAGTAGCTAAAGTGGTGTCCACAAATATTTGGACATATAGTGTGATGCTCATTGCTATCTTACACCCCACCAACATTTTTACTATTTTCACACATTCCACTTACATCATTTTAAATAGCAACAGTGCTTGTGAATATATCTACACTGATGGGTGTGGTGGTCTGGAAGTGAGGTGTGTTCAGGTACATTTCTGGTGTATTGCTAACTTCGCATCAGAAAAAAACAGGTGTGCCACTGACTTATTTGAACCCTGACAACAGTCAACAGTCTGTTAGATGTTCAAAGATGTTCAATTAGATGTTCAAAGCTATCTTGGCGACGCAGGCGCGCACACCCCTGCTTGTTACACAAACACAAGGACACACAGCAGTGCGCAAACTCAACTTTTTCATTAACACCAAACAGAATACAGAGTAAAATAACACTGCTGTTCCCTTAAATGAGCAGGTTAGTTTTCTCTGCTGAGAAGCACAGAAGCACTGCGCTGTTAAAATAGCAATCTGCCAAAGTCAGAGCACACCTAGCCACCTTAAAGGGAATGGCAAGGGACGCACTGATTGGTTTATTTCACATTACGCCCAAAACTTGATCACCCATGATTAATAAAGAGAATTAGTACATGCCTTATGCTCATTTCAAGCTGTGTAAGATGTACAGGGGTTGGACAATGAAATTGAAACACCTGTCATCATTTTAGTGTGGGAGGTTTCATGGCTAAATTGGAGCAGCCTGGTGGTCAATCTTCATTAATGGCACATTATTGCAGCAGTAAGAGCAGAGTGTGAAGGTTCAATTAGCAGGGTAAGAGCACAGTTCTGCTCAAAATATTGCAATGAACACAACATTATGGGTGACACACCAGTTAAGTTCAAAAGAGGACAAATTGTTGGTGCACGTCTTGCTGGAGCATCTGTGACCAAGACAGCAAGTCTTTGTGATGCATCAAGAGCCACGGTATCCAGGGTAATGTCAGCATACCACCAAGAAGCACCAACCACATCCAACAGGATTAACTGTGGACGCTGTAAGAGGAAGCTGTCTGAAAGGGATGTTCAGGTGCTAACCCGGATTGTATCCAGAAAACATAAAACCACGGCTGATCAAATCACGGCAGAATTCAATGTGCACCTCAACTCTCCTGTTTCCACCAGAACTGTCCGTCACCACAATCAATTATTGTGCTCTAAAACCAGGTGTTTCAGTTTCACTGTCCAACCCCTGTACTTTTCCCTTTGTTACGATAGCAAAAGACACACCGACACGCCCTAAATCAAGCTGCGTGGTGCTCAGTTGACGACTCGCCTATAGATTACTAAAATAGGGCGTATAGTGTATTCTGTTGAAAGCACAGTTTGGTCAGTGTAGAACCTCCAGCCTTAATTCTTACAGTCTCTTTTCACGCACTGTGTAGAAAGGCAAGCACAGCCACGCTTCCCGAGCACATTCCACAAACGCACAGACAAGATATCTGCCTCATCTCCCAAACGCAGAGTCCATTCCCACTGCTCTCCACTCTGAACCAGAGCGATACGATCTGAAGTCTGTTCTGTACAGGTAAAGAACAGCACAGGTAAGAGTGTGGAGTTGCATGTACTCTAATTATGCTCATTAGAAATGGCTTTTAGTGAGTGTTACTTAGGTAGAAATGTTGGTAATCTATACTTTACTGAAATAATTATCTTAACATTTTAAAACAATTATCTGAACTTTCTGCTCCTTACATTTTTTTTTTAAATAAGAGAGGCTAAAATTTTGCAACGATTTTCCACCTCCTGAAGGTTACTCTAGAACAAGTCTGGATGCTTAAAGATTTCTTTTTATGTGGCTCTCTAAATATTTATATTTTTGACTATACATGTATTTAAATATAGATAGTACTGTTTATAATAAATAAGAAACTACTTCAAAATGACTAGATTCAATAGTTTTTCCTATTTATAGGTATATTAGTAAAATTACGGACATCATTTCTCCCAAATTCCAAATAAAATATTAACATTTAGAGCATTTATTTGCAAAAAATTGGAAATGGTCAAAATAAAGAAAAAGATGCAGAGCTTTTTGACCTCTAAATGTTTATTTAGAAACAGCAACACTAATGTTTTAACCCTGATTTCTTAATCACAGCTCTCATGAGTCTTGGCATGCTCTCCTCCACCAGTCTTATACACTGCTTTTTGACCATTTCTCACTTGAGAAATTATAATTTTTCATACAACTTTTTACTTCTACTCCTTACATTTTAATAAAAAAAACAGCCTTGTTATTCCTATTTCATTTCAGCTCGTTTTCATTCCGGCTTCTCATCGTTCAATAGAACCCCTATCCAGATAAATCTCTCCATCCAGATTGAATCAGAGTGAATCTGATTGTGATTGGATGTAGAGAAGTATAAACATATAAACCATTCCGACTCCCTATTGGTTTATACTGTGATTCATCACACCTGCACACGTGGTTTATTGGCTTACAGCCAATAAAAACCCAAAAATCAGTGTCTCAGATATTTTGAATATTATATAAGACCTATTGGTACTTTAAGCAGTGTGGGCAGTGTGCCAAGTCCTGCTGGAAAAGGAAATCTGCATCTCCATAAAAGTTGTCAGTAGAGGGAAGCATGAAGTGCTATTTGACTTGATAAAACACAGTGGATCAACACCAGCAGATGACATATCTCTACAAACCATCACTGATCATCAGTAAATTTTACATTTCATTTGTAAATTAAGGGAGAAAGGGAGTCTGGAGAAAGAGTGGAGAGACACACAGTCCAAACTGCTCGAGGTCTAGTGTGAAGTTTCCACCAATCAGTGATGGTTTGGAGAAACATGTCATCTGCTGGTGTTGATCCACTGTGTTTTATTATCAAGTCTAAAGTCAGTGCAGTTTTGTTTTCCCACAAAATCTTACAGCACTTCATGCTTCTTCCCTCTGCTACTGACAACTTTTATAGAGATGCAGATTTCATTTTCCAGCAGGACTTGGCACACTGCCCACACTGCCAAAAGTACCAGTTGGTCTTATACTGTATAATATTTTAATTTTCTAAGGTGCTGATCTTTGGGTTTTCATTGACTGGAAGCCAAAATCATCAACAATAAAATAAATAAAATCTTAAAATAGATCTCTCTGTGTGTTTAATACATCTATATAATATATGAGTTTCATTTTTTTTTACTGAATTACTGTAAGAAAGTAACTTTTTAATGATATTAACATTTTCTGAGATGCACTACTGTATATACAGCTCTGGAAAAAAATAAGAGAGCACCTAAAAATGATGAGTTTGTTTGATTTTAACAAATTGAAAACCTCTGGAATATAATTGAGAGGAAGATGGATGATCACAAGCCATCAAACCAAACTGAACTGCTTGAATATTTGCACCAGGTGTAAAGCAGCATAAAGTTATCCAACAGCAGTGTGTAAGACTGGTGGAGGAGAACATAATGCAGAGATGCATGAAACTGTGATTAAAAACCAGGGTTATTCCACCAAATATTGATTTCTGAACTCTTAAAACTTTATGAATATGAACTTGTTTTGTCTTTGCATTGTTTAAAGTCTGAAAGCTCTGTATCTTTTTTTTTTTTGTTATTTCAGCCATTTCTCATTTTCTGCAAATAAATGCTTTAGATGACAATATTTTTATTTGGAATTTGGGAGAAATGTTGTCTGTAGTTTATAGAATAAAACAACAATGTTCATTTTACTCAAACATAAACCTATAAATAGCAAAATCAGAGAAATTACCATTATGCAATCAAAAAAGCAATGACTTCCTGTGGTTTAAACAAAGCGTAAAAAAATGCATCAATCTATCAAGCTCTTTTATCCCTCAGGGTATTTGGGGTGGCTCGTTTTTGTGTTTAGCGAGGTTACGAAAGGGTGAAGCCCTTTTTTACTGCAGTACATTTCAGCTGTCCCAAACATTCGACATGTGTAAGCTCTCGCAAAACTCCCCAAATTACTCCCAAGAATCCATAAGAATGACAGAGCTCCACCACTCGCTCTAAAACATTAAACACTCGCGGCCGGGCCTCGCCTCGCCAGCTCTGCACGAGTCGCGTAGCATTAACCCTCTCTGAAATTGGCTCCGAAGTTGACGTTGTTAGCTTTAGACCTCTTTAAAGGACTCTACCTGGATGATCTCCTGACCTTTAGGCCTGAACTGTGACCCTGGATTAAACCTGTGACCTTGTTCTAGATCTTCTTGACTGCAGAGGAAGAGAAATAGCAGCTTCTGTTTATTGAATCAGCTCTTTTCCAGCGTTCCACGCGGCCAGAAATAGATGGTTTCTATTTGTTCATCAACCGGACCGACCGCCCCAGAGACACATGGCCGACAAAAAAAAGGAAACCATCCCTTCCCGAACCACAGTCATCCCAAAACCTTGATATTGACTTATTTCCTGGGCTATTTATACTGCCGGCGGCCGCAGGCAGCTTCACAGGTAAATTTAGCACAACTATGCTATGGTTTAAACCACTGGCTAAAGGTGAGCCTTACCTTGAGTGTCGTCTGCCGGGGTCGGAGAGTTTAAAAACGGCTTGGACGGCCATCAGAAAAACTGAAGAACAGTTTGAAAAACACTTTTCAATGACTTTACTTCATTGCAGACAGAATGAACCCAAGATATTTCATGTTTGGTTTGCTCAACTTCATGTCATTTTTTAATACACACTATATTGCCAAAAGTATTCAGTCCTCAGCCATGGAAACTCTCCATTCTCTCCATGAGTCTCTCTGCACTCTACTGTTCTTGAGCTAATCTGAAGCTACCATGTCTTCATACTCCTTGAACTTTTTTAAATTTTGTCACCTTACATCCACAAAATTAAATCTATTTTATTGAGATTTTAAGTGAAGTGTGAAGTGGAATAAAAATGATACATGGTTTACAAAATTTTGATAAAATAAAAGTTTTCAGTCCCCTTTACTCTGAAATCCCTAAATAAAAGCCAGTGCAATCAATCAACTGCTTTCAGAAGTCACTTCATTAGTCAATTAATAGAGTTCAGGGTTCAGATGTGTGTAATTTAGTCTCAGTGGTTTGTTAGAGAACACTAGTGAACAAACAGCATCATGAAGAACAAGGAACTCACCAGACAGACAGGTCAGAGGTAAAGTTGTGGAGAAGAAGTTTAAAGCAGGGTTAGGTTATAAAAACATATCCCAAGCTTTGAGCATCCCAATGAGCACTGGTCCACAATCCATCATCCAAAAATAGATTAATAGAAAATAGGTATTATACACCTGCAAACTGACAGATCAAGAGGCCCATGGTGCCTCTGGAGGAGCTGCAGAAATCCACAGCTCAGGTGGGATAATCTGTCCACAGGACAACCACGAGTCATGCACTCCACTAATATGGCCTTTATGGAAGAGTGGCAAAAGAAAATCTATAGTTAAAAGATACATATGAATTGCTGTTTGCAGTTGCAGCAAACATGTGGAAGAAGGTGCTGTAGTCAGATGAGATTAAAGTTGAACTTTCTGGCCTAAATGCAAAGCGCTTCAGGGGGAGGAAAAGTAACACTGGTCATCACCCTGAACTCACCATCATCACTGTGAAACATGGTGGTGGCAGCATCATGCTGTTGGGATGCTTTTCTTCGGCAGGGACAGATTTGGGAAGCTGATCAGAGTTAATGGGAAGATGGACAAAGCTAAAAAATACAGGGCAATCCGGGAAGAAAGCCTGAGAGTTTCACCTTCCAGCAAGACAATGACCCTAAACATACAGCCAGAGCTACAGTGGAATTGTTTAGATCAAGGAATATTTATGTGTTAGAATCGCATTGAGTTTCTGTGGCAAGACATGAAAACTGCTGGTAGACACATAAACCAAAAGGGGGTAAGAAAATACAGTTTTTTGTTTTTTTATATTATCTATTTTATCCATACTGTTCCAACTTTTCTCTGATTTGGAGTTTAAAGTAGAACATTCAGAGAAACAAGCATTCAGATGGTCTTAAAAACTGAACTGTGCCAACCAAAAAAACAATAGCTATACCCAGAGCTCGGCTCGGTGAAGGTCTATTCTGGTCTGCTACTATAAATGTACATAATGTGGGGAGATACAAGCTTAAAGCAGAAACCTCAAGGAAATGGATTCTACTGAGAAAAACCTCACTTAGTGACCCCGGCCTTGTCCTCAGTGACAGCGAGCCTGTGCGGTTAACCCTCTGTACACTTTCTGCCCACTTTCTTAGAAATCTCTAGAAGCTCCACCTTGCTGGTCTACAGTAAAGGGTTGTAGACACAACCTGAATTGTGGAAAGAGTCAAAATGCAGTAAGTTTTCGGGCAAATACTGTATGTAAAGGAATACAGCTGTGGTCTGATTAGACACTGTCAGCCTTATTGTAGCATTCTATAGGTGAGCCGTGCACCATGCAGCTTGATTTAGGGCATATCATTGTGTCTTTGCTGTCGTAACCACGGGAAAAGTACACCTTTGCATGGCTCAAAACCCGCAAAAGGTATGTACTAATTATTTTAGTTAATCATGGGTGTGTTTTTTAGACGTAACGTGAAATAAACCATAATTCATAATCAGTGCAATTCCCTTTAAGAACCAGGTGCGCTCTGACTTTGTTGGATTGCTATTTTAATTAGCTATTTTAGCTAGTTTCACATGTCCAATGACAGTTGTTGTTTGTCTAGGTTGTATTCAGTCAGTGGAGCACCTGTGTTTTCAGATGCCAAGATAGCAATACGCAAGAAATTTACCTTAGCACACCTTATTTCGAGACCATTCAAGACCACCACCTAGCGTATATATATATATTTAGAAGCACCATCGCTATTTGAACGACGCAGACAGAAGGCATGAAAGTAGAGTGTTGGCAGGGTGTTAGATAGCAATGAGCACTGTGACTTGCTTTGTGCTGCATATAAGATAGAGCCGTAGGTCTTGCAACAAGAGGGCGTAAAAGTGCTTCTCAAAAGATACTTTTGGGTAGTGTACCTCTTGATGAGAGATTGATGACTGATAGACATGCCTATAAAATGCACTAAAAAAGCGGTTTTACACCAGTTTTAGTGGAACCCTTAAAAACATCACATCATACGTCATCAACCAGAACAGGTCGTTTCACGCGGTTCACGCTAATGGACGCTAATATTCTTCGGTTTCCTAGTTACGGAACCTACTTTTGTTGATGGAAATGCGTCAAAATGCTACATGACATTTTGACCAGTTGACAGACTTTGAGAGGGAGCCCATTATTAAACATCATTAGAAAAGCAGGTCAGGTCAGAGACTGTTGACTTCTAGACATGACTACACTATGCATTTAATGCAAATTTGCCCAGCAGGATAATGTCCACCCACGTGCAGCCAGATTGCAACACTTACTTGACTATCTGGATGCCATTTTTGGCAACCTGCGAGTGTGCAGGATCTACAAGCCCAGCTGCAACATCTGTAACAGCTTCTTCCCTCAGGCCACCAACCTTAGTGACAAACTAGCTAAAATACTAATGCTACCAGGGAGAGAACTACCACTAGTGATGAGCTAGCAAACCTTAGCAACAAGCTAGCTAACCTTAGCAACAAGCTAAATTAAACAAAAATGTTACCAGGAAGAAAACTAAAGCTAGTGATGAGCTAGCTAACCTTAGCGACGAGCTAGCTAAAATAATAATGCTACCAGGGAGAGAACTACCGCTAGTGACAAGCTAGCTAACCTAACCCTAGCCCCACCCCCCCACCCCCTCTCTCCTGCACAGCGGAGTCGAAAGGTGATAAGACGTGCCGTCATCGTGTTCACGCGTAAGTCGGTGCATTATTTGTCTTTCTTCATAAAAGGAAAACTTTCCACAGTTTTTTTTTAAACCAACCTTAGCGATGAGCTAACTAACCTTAGTGACAAGCTAGCTAAAATACTAATGCTACCAGGAAGAGAACTACCACTAGTGATGAGCTAGCTAACCTTAGCAACAAGCTAGCTAACCTTAGCAAAAGCTAAATTACACAAAAATGTTACCAGAAGGAAAACTAAAGCTAGTGGTGAGCTAGCTAACCTTAGCGACAAGCTAGCTAAAATACTAATGCTACCAGGGAGAGAACTACTGCTAGTGATGAGCTAGCTTACCTTAGCAACATGCTAAATTACACACAAATGTTTCTAGGAAGAGAACTAAAGCTAGCAACGAGCAAGCTAACCTTAGCGACGAGCTGTTTGAGGGCAAATTGTGATTGTTTTTTGTACATTTTAGAATAAAAATGAATGGAATTTGAATTCGATTTTTTTTTCACTCACCTGTACACCTGTAAACACACTAATGTGATGAGACAATAGCCTCTTCCAATTGCTTTCATGTGCACCAGACACTGATAAAAGCATATAAAAGTAAAACTAGCCATGAGCTAGTTGCTATGACTGTATGACTTTGCAGTTCATTCTATTCAAATCCATATTACACATATATTATATATTACATATATTACATAATCCATATTTATTTTATTTCATTTATTTTCTTCCTTTTCTGTTTTTTTTAAATATGTTTTTTACTTATTATTATTATTATTATTATTATTATTATTATTATTATTATTATTATTTTAGTTCCATTATTTACATTATTATAATTGTGGTTATTTTAGTCCTTAATTTTTTTTTTATGTTTTATTACTATAATTTTTTTTTTCTGTGCTTAAATGTTATTATTCTAAGTATTAAGCTTTTTGTTTTATTGCTCTACATTTTAGCCAGTTTGCATATCCTTTTATTTCAAATTATTTTATTTTTCCTTAATTAAATCTTATATTGTTTGCTTGTTTTTATAATTTAAACTTAATTCTCAATCCCGGATTCTTTATTTAAGCTCGGCTACATTGAAAATGAGGGTTACCCTCAATGTATTTTCCAAGTGAAAATAAAGGTTGATTGATTGATTGATTGATTTATGTTTTTTCTCCAGCCAGCAGGATCTAACAGAGTTCCCGCAGCTGTACAATCACTACACTGGACTCGATCTCCGCCGGGCTCCAGGCGGCAGCATGCCTAAATCTGCCGTTTCTGTAGAGGAGCTGGAGGAGCGAGCGCTCTGGTTTGGCAGGGAGTCTTCAGCAGATTAGAACACAGTCTGCCAGGTTCAGGGTAAAGAAATATTCCTGGGAAAGCATCACTAGCAATTAGCATCACGTATCACCCAGACGTTCCTCGCACCCCCCCTCCCCCTCCTCTCTCTCCTGCACAGCGGAGTCGAGCGGCGATAAGACGTACGGTCATCGTGTTCGCTCGTAAGCCGGTACGTTATTTGTCTTTCTTCATTAAAGGAAAACTTTCCACTGTTTCTTTTTTAGAACCGAGCTCAGGATAACTGGGCTGGGAAGAAAGTTCAGTTTCGAAATGGTTCACACAGAGATCCAACTGGGATTAGACGGACATTTCTTCACATAAAACAAGTGCATGAAGATGTTCCAGTGATCAATACTTTCCAGGAGAGCAGCTTAACTTGTGTTTTTCCTCTGTGAAGAGCGTACACCGCTTAACAGCAGGGATTGATTATGAATTTCCATAAATCTGAACATACTAAAAACATCAGATATCATCGACAGAACTCAGAACTCTGGTGTAAAATGGACTTTTGTTGTAGTAAAACATGATAAAAAGTTCTTACCTTTGATAATAAGCACACACAAATTGTAACAGTTTGTCCAAACACCCTTCAGACTGGGTGACACGGGGCATAATTTACCCTGATAAATCGCTTTTTACACCGTTATCCAGCTTAAAGTAGCTCTTCCACACCTCCTTGCTAGAACTGAAAATAACATAGACATATATATACATAGACTTCGCATAGCCTGCCTCCTGGCACCGGCTGCTACGCTGTTCAGATGTATATATATATATATATATATATATATATATATGTCTATGTTATTTTCATATAGCTGAAGCTAGTAGCATTATTGGATGTAAAGCTTTTAGCTCTACTCACCCTCATTAATGGAGAACTCGCTCGTGAACTCCCTCTAGTTTATAACAGTACTGATATAACAGGGAAACAGAAAGTGATCAGACTCTCCACAAACGGCTTTAGCCAAGCAGGAGATGTGTTTTGGACATGTGATTCTCTATTTCTTTCTACGTGATCCCCTTGGCTGTAGGTAGCTGCTGCTCCTGACTCCCAGTCGTAGACTGGGTCAGATGTTAAGCATGTCAAATATTTGCCAGGCATCTGCAACTTATCGGCAAACTGCAAGGACTGAACGAACGCTGAGTGATCCCCGATTTGCCTCCTATCAGAGTTTTTGTTGGTGATTAATGAAAAACTGTCAGGGACTGAAAAACAGGCCAAAAATCATGTAGTGTGAACCTGGTATAAGAACACAAAGTTGAGGCTGCAGTGGCTTAGATGTAGCCTTTTCACATGTAGCCTTTCTAAGAAACGACATGAATCCACAGAGCTCAAACCTCCACAGAGCCTTGTTTCAACAGTCCAGACTGACGGAGGTGAAGTAAATACACTAATAATACCAATCAATCATCGCCTGAATGATACTCCCTATATCTATAAGTACTGTTGCTGACCATGTCCATCCCTTCATGCATGCAAGACAAGTTACATCTGCACTTTCTGAATGGATCTACTGTCCTCTTGCTCTCGAATCTTCTCCTCCATCTTCCTCCACCCCCCTCCAGCTCTGTCATCCCCTCCCGGTGGTCTCCACCTGAATCTGTTACCAGGCCCAATGGTCCCTTTGATGCGAGAGGATGGTATCAGGACCCGGCTCTGAACCCTGCTGAGTGAAGGAAGCAGTTCAGCAGTGTGTGTGGCCCCCATGATCAGAGGATTCACACACCTGAACTCTGAGAATCCTGAATGTTTCCATTATATCGGCCACATCACTCAACATGAGTGACCTCCCACACAAGAAAGACCAAAGAAGCAGTCAGCTAAAGCTGGAATTATCTGGAAAATTGGTGAGTATAGTTACAGTGTATCACAAAAGTTAACGTGCAAAGCCCTACACGGGCTCATCGCCTGAGTATTAACGAGACCTCATCTCCTATTATGAACCACCGCGATTACTTAGATCTCAGGGTGCTGGTTTCTTAGTAGTTCCCAAAATTCAGAGGAGCTCTGCAGGAGGAGGAGTTTTCTCTTATAAAGCTCTGGAATAATCTTCCCGATTATGTTCGGGACTCAATCTTTAAGTCTAGACTGAAAACTTGCTTGTTTAGTTTAGCTTTTGGTAATAAATGAATTAAAGTTTTTCCCTTTAGATAAGGCTGCAGATCCAGGGGTTCATGGACACAGGGCATTGTGGGTAAACTGAGATGCTGGTGCTGTTTTCCCACTGCACACGGTCACTCAGGTTTGTGGACGGATGGTGGAGTGGGAGGATGCTGGTGTTTCAGGGTGCCTCCGTGTCTATGTTACCTTCTGGCTCTCTCCCTTTAGTTAGGCTGTTTTATTCAGATCTGCCAGAGTCATTAGATAGATAATCACTAGGAGTGTCACGATTTCTATATTTTAGATCGAAATGATGTCATGGTCTCGAGCCTCGAAGTCAAAAAGAGGATTGACGATCTCTCCCTCTAAGCTATGCAAATGGCGCAGCACACTGTAGCCAACGCCACAGACATTGTGACTGCTCAAAGAGCAGCCCTTTCTCCAGAGAATGTGGACATTCTCATCTTCTTAAAGAAAAACTTGAAAATATAAAGAAAAATAACAGTTGTTTTGTCTAGCCTCAAATATGTTAATAGTTTTGGTACCTTAAGGAGCATCTTTCTCTCAGATAAAGTTAATAATATATCTTTATTAAAGAAAAAAACTTGTCATTCTCAGGGACCGAGTCTTTTTTTTTCATGTTTAACTGTTATAGTAGGATAGAGTTCAGTTTGTTAAGGCTCTAATTGTTCTATTATTTTTTTACATGACTGTTCCTGTATTTTTTTATTATTTATTTTGTTATGTTGCACATTGCTGTTTTAATAGTGCACACTGCTGCTACCAAAAAAAGCCACTAGATGGGATTACATATATATCTTAGTTTAATTATTTAAATTTGAGCATTAGTGCCTAATGTGGTGTATTACAGATCACTTGTATCACTTTGCATCACTTATATCAAGCCCACCTTTTGAAATAAGATATTGTAAATTTGATGAATCAAACCAATGACTGACCATAGACTAATCTAAAAATCTAAAAAAAAATCGAATATACATATGTGTGTATATACACTGCTCAAAAAAATAAAGGGAACACTCAAATAACACATCCTAGATCTGAATGAATGAAATATTCTCATTGAATACTTTGTTCTGTACAAAGTTGAATGTGCTGACAACAAAATCACACAAAAATCATCAATGGAAATCAAATTTATTAACCAATGGAGGCCTGGATTTGGAGCCACACACAAAATTAAAGTGAAAAAACACACTACAGGCTGATCCAACTTTAATGTAATGTCCTTAAAACAAGTCAAAATGAGGCTCAGTATTGTGTGTGGCCTCCACGTGCCTGTATGACCTCCCTACAACGCCTGGGCATGCTCCTGATGAGGTGGCGGATGGTCTCCTGAGGGATCTCCTCCCAGACCTGGACTAAAGCATCCGCCAACTCCTGGACAGTCTGTGGTGCAACGTGACGTTGGTGGATGGAGCGAGACATGATGTCCCAGATGTGCTCAATCGGATTCAGGTCTGGGGAACGGGCGGGCCAGTCCATAGATTCAATGCCTTCATCTTGCAGGAACTGCTGACACACTCCAGCCACATGAGGTCTAGCATTGTCCTGCATTAGGAGGAACCCAGGGCCAACCGCACCAGCATATGGTCTCACAAGGGGTCTGAGGATCTCATCTCGGTACCTAATGGCAGTCAGGCTACCTCTGGTGAGCACATGGAGGGCTGTGCGGCCCTCCAAAGAAATGCCACCCCACACCATTACTGACCCACTGCCAAACCGGTCATGCTGAAGGATGTTGCAGGCAGCAGACCGCTCTCCACGGCGTCTCCAGACTCTGTCACGTCTGTCATGTGCTCAGTGTGAACCTGCTTTCATCTGTGAAGAGCACAAGGCGCCAGTGGCGAATTTGCCAATCCTGGTGTTCTCTGGCAAATGCCAAGCGTCCTGTACGGTGTTGGGCTGTGAGCACAACCCCCATCTGTGGACGTCGGGCCCTCATACCATCCTCATGGAGTCGGTTTCTAACCGTTTGTGCAGACACATGCACATTTGTGGCCTGCTGGAGGTCATTTTGCAGGGCTCTGGCAGTGCTCCTCCTGTTCCTTCTTGCACAAAGGCGGAGGTAGCGGTCCTGCTGCTCGGTTGTTGCCCTCCTATGGCCTCCTCCAAGTCTCCTGGTGTACTGGCCTGTCTCCTGGTAGCGCCTCCAGCCTCTGGACACTACGCTGACAGACACAGCAAACCTTCTTGCCACAGCTCGCATTGATGTGCCATCCTGGATGAGCTGCACTACCTGAGCCACTTGTGTGGGTTGTAGAGTCCGTCTCATGCTACCACGAGTGTGAAAGCACCACCAACATTCAAAACTGACCAAAACATCAGCCAGACAGCATAGGTTCTGAGGCGTGGTCTGTGGTCCCCACCTGCAGAACCACTCCTTTATTGAGTGTGTCTTGCTAATTGCCAATAATTTCCACCTGTTGTCTATTCCATTTGCACAACAGCAGGTGAAATTGATTGTCAATCAGTGTTGCTTCCTAAGTGGACAGTTTAATTTCACAGAAGTTTGATTTACTTGGAGTTATATTGTGTTATTTGAGTGTTCCCTTTATTTTTTTGAGCAGTGTATATATATATGTGGTCCTGATGAGTGCCATTTCCATCATTATAAAGTTTTTGATGCTTTTTTTTTTTTACTTCGAAAACGAAGATTTCCTTTCGAAGATTGACCTTTATTTTTTTTTACTTACTTGAGTAGTTCTTGCTTCTCATAATCTGGATTAGTACATTGCTCAAATATTCACTATTCACTGTATACCTGTAACTCTACCTCTTCACTACTTTACTTTAACTGATGCTCTCAAACACTTTATTAAGAGACAAGAAATTCAAGTAATTAACTCTTGATGAGTTCAGCACAGCTGTTAACTGAAAGCCTGAATTCCAGGTGACTCTACCTCATAAAACTGACTGAGAAAATCCAGCAGAGATGTGCCAAACTGTCTCTATCTTAGCAAAGAGGACCGATTGGTACTTTTGACAGTGTACATATATATATGTATATGTATATATATATATATATATATATATATATATATATATATGTTATGCAACACAAACAAAATCACAATATTTATCTGGGCAACATTTTTCTACCACATTCCACCTCACTCACGCTATCCGACGGGCATTTTATAACCAGGCCAACCAGGCCTTTCCTCATCCAGGAGCCACTGAAGCTCTTTCTCTACAAAGACAAACCCTGACAGACAGCAGACGTGGATCTTATCTTTATGAGAAGCTCAGATACATCACAGCGATGTCTCCCGTCCCTCTGAAACGCTGGCAGATTGGATGTGTCCTCGTGATCCGTCTCATGCTGGTGTGTGTTTTCTGAAAGAGGACGCCGTACGAGGTTTACTGTCACGCGAGGACGAGGCGAGCCGCTGATCTCCTGATCTGATTCTGAGATTACAGATCAGCCTCAGCCCTCAGCCGAGTGATCTGATCTGTAATCACATTTCTGCAGTTTGGTATGAAGTACGGAGGCATTCAGACTGTAACCAGATTTCATAACAAACTGCACGCCTGAATCACGCCAAGCCAAGCTGTGTGTTCCTGCGGTTTTCCTGATAATCGCAAGTGTTAACCAAGAAATGACCATAACGTAACCAATTTTTCTACATAGTAAATGAATGCAGAAGTTATCCAGACTATAAAAGAATGCATAAGAAATCATGTAGGAACTTAAAAGTGCTAATAAAACCTGTGTTTGCTGTCTACATATACAGTAAGCTTAGATGTCCAATATTTTGTATAAGGGTGAATTTTCACTAAGGCTAGGTGCAGCAGCATTAGAAGCAGTGATGTAAATGGCGCTCAACAGAGCTACACTGAGGAACCCTGAGTTCGTCCCACGTAGCTTGTTTTAACATGGCAAACACTCTGACTACAGTCTGATAAACTCACCTCTATACGTCGAAAGAGCTAGGGGTTAGCGGCTAATGCTAATGCTGCTACACCCAGCCTTAGTGCTGGAGAAACTTCACTGAAAGTCATTTTAAGGGCTAATCAAACCTGTGTTAAACCTGCTGTTAATATGTGGTTTCTGAGGCTCGTAACTCTGATGAACTTCTTCTGTGTGGTCCTGATGAGTGCCAGTTTCATTATTATAATGTTTTTGATGGACTTTGCATTGACTGCACTTAAGGATACTTTCAAAGCTCTTAAGATTCTTTCTTTTGGGCTGACTCACAGTCATTTTTCTTTACTCCTGCATTACTATGGATTAGAACATTAGTCAAATTATTTTTTTCTGGAGTGGTCCTGATGAGTGCCATTTCCATCATTATAAAGCATTTGATGGTCTTTGCGAAATTTACTTTTTTTTTTAACTTCAAAAACGAAGAATTCCTTTCGAAGATTGACATTTATTTTTTCTTAAAATATTTCTCATCACTGATCATCAGTATATTTTACATCAATTTATTTGTAAATGAAGGGAGCAGAGTCTGGGGGAAGAGTGGAGAGACACACAGTCCAAACTGCTCGAGGTCTAGTGTGAAGTTTCCACCAATCAGTGATGGTTTGGAGAGTCATGTCTGTCATCTGCTGGTGTTGATCCACTGTGTTTTATTATCAAGTCTAAAGTCAGTGCAGTTTTGTTTTCCCACAAAATCTTACAGCACTTCATATCTTACAGCTTCCCTCTGCTACTGACAACTTTTATGGAGATGCAGATTTCATTTTCCAGCAGGACTTGGCACACTGCTCACACTGCCAAAAGCACCAATTGGTTTTATATAATATTCTAATTTTCTGAGACAGAAAAGACAGAAATAAACGCTTAAAATAGATCCCTCTGTGTGTAATACATCCATATAATACATGAGTTTTACATTTTACGACTGAATTACTGAAATAAAGTAATGTTTTAATGAGATTCTCATTCTTTTTTGTGTCAGTGAAAAGACAAGTGTTGAGTTCACCACCCAAACATATCCATTCAAAAACCGCTCTGGTCATAAACTACAAGCTACAAGGGCGGGGTTTCCATTATAGTAGCCGCTAGTGAAGGCGTGCTGTGTATTGTATGCTCTGTAGCTAATAACTCATGTAGACTCAGACTGATTAAATATGGAAGATAAGCGTAGGAGCGCTGGTACAGATACGAGGCAGTGCAGTATATCAGGTTTAAGGTCTGGAACATGCAGCCTCTTCTCCAGACATTCCACCAACCTTTCCCTCCGTCATTTAAACAAGTTATCGCCTTTCAGAGTAGCCTAATAGAGTTAACCTGGAGTTCATCTATCTAAACTCAGGATAAAGGTCCCGCTCTGACAGGGGTCAGCTGTGGAGGAGAGGACCGCGCCGGTGGACCAGATAAGCAGAAACAGATGGAGATGTTTTGGGGAAACCAAAGACAATCAGAAAGCCCTTTGTGCTGTTTTACTGTTTTACATCATCCCCTTTTCTTTTCCTTTCTTTTCCTTTTCTTTTTTGCTTGGCTTGAAAAATAAAACACTCTTAGAGATACTGAATAAGTCCGTACAAGTGTCTAGTTGTGTCTCTAGTACGAATGAATGCCAAATGGGCTGTTTTTTTTGTAAAAACAAAAAAGAAAAGAAAGTGCTCAGGCGTTTCTATTTAGCCCTGCTTTAATTCACTGAATTAGTGGTCTCTGAAGAAAGACAGGATTTTGGCTCTTGCTCATGAATATTCATACATACAAACATATCAGCTCTGATTGGCTAACAGCACTGCAGCGGAGAACGCCTACCTGCCTTTTCAGAAATACAACCTTAGTTGTAAAGATACAGCACTGAGTTCTAGGTAAACCGCTAAACTTCGCTTAACGTCAGACTCTCAGTGTCGCGAGGTGAAAGAAACGTTATCGATACCGCAAAACCTGGTGGAGGAGAACATGATGCCAAGATGCATGAAGACTGTGATTAAAAAACAGGATTATTCCACCAAATATTATTTCTGAACTCTTAAAACTTTATGAATATGAACTTGTTTTCTTTGCATTATTTGAGGTCTGAAAGCTCTGCATCTTTTTTGTTATTTCAGCCATTTCTCATTTTCTGCAAATAAATGCTCTAAAGGACAATATTTTATTTGGAATTTGGGAGAAATGTTTATTATTATTTTATAGAATAAAACAACAATGTTCATTTTACACGAACAAAAACTAAAAAATAAATAGCAAAATCAGAGAAACTGATTCAGAAACTGAAGTGGGTGCCGAGTGGTCCAGAGGACTAAAGAAAGCACTGCCACTAAGATCAGGAGATCCTGGTCGAATCCCGGTTATGTAGCTTTCTATCGGCTACCGGAGCCCTGAGAGAGCACAATTGGCCTTGCTCTCTCTCTTTGGGTGGGTACAGTAGATGGTGCCCTTCTTTCCCTTTATCACTCCTAGGGTGATGTGGATTAGCACAAGGCTGCGTCTGTGAGCTGATGTATGAGAACCGAGTCGCTGCGCTTTCCTCCGAGCGTTAGCGCTGTGATGCAATGCCGACTTCATATGTATCGGAGGAGGCATGTGCTAGTCTTTATCCTTCGAGTGTTGGGGCATCACTAGCGATAGGAGGAGTGGGTAATTGGCTGTTTAAAAAAGTTTATGCACATTTTAAGAACATTCATTAAATATATGCAACAAAAAAAAAAGATTTTGTCCATTTGGTTCAGTCAGTTTAATCTTCTGAAAGTAGCTTGTCCGTAAATCGCAGTAGTGATACAGTATGTGAGAGTAGTGAGTGTTAAAAGCTCTCTGCAGCTGGTAGGACTCGTATTTTCTCTGTTCTCTTCATACAAGCAGAACGGGAGGAGAAAGGGCTGATGTCTGCTGGCACGGAGCCAGATGGAGGCAGGGAGTCGGGTTTTAAGATAAACAGTAATAAGCCAGACTTTCCTCCGGCTGAGCTTAATTGTATTTACCTCAGTGTCACATTAGCTCTGGGGCCGGCCGGGTCTGGATCCAGTTTGCAGCCGGAGTCTGGAGGTGACCTGAACGCCATGATGAATAGATCTAGTGGAACCAACGCACTTAAATTAACCTAAATCCCGCTACAGCACAGCCTCGCTAAACCCCAACCTGTTTATAACAAGTGACTTTGCTATTGTAACGACAGGAAAAGTACACCTTGTGTCTCTAAATGTGCAAAAGGCGTGTACTAATTCTTTCAATTCTCTTGTCAGAATCCCCCTCAAGGTGGGCCCTTCCACTAGTTGCTGCCACTAGTAGCCAGTAGCCAGTCAGGTTCGTCATTCCCGCAGTCGGAAAAATATGAAACATCAGCAATAAGGAAGCCAGGAAAGAAAGGAGAGAAAAAAGAGGAATAAAAGAAAAAAAAACAGCAGAAAGTGATAATTTGTTACTTATATTATTATCTTTTATTTTTTACTGTTTATTACCTGTGTAACTAAGCTGTGTTTAGTGTTGCAGCATAGCTTGATTTAGGGAAGTGTGTTAGTGTGTCTTTGCTATCGTAACATCGGGAAAAGTACACCTTGCACGGCTCTAAACACAATGCAAAAGGCATGTACTAATTCTTTTAATTCTCTTGTCAGAATCCCCCTCAAGGTGGGCCCTTCAATAAGTTGCTGTCACTAGTAGCCAGTAGCCAGTCAAGGTCGTCATTCCCGCAGCCGGCAAAATATGAAGCATCAGCAATCGTAAATGACAGAAAAGAAAGGAGAGAAAAAAGGAATAAAAGAAAAAAGAGATAATTTGTTAATAATATTATTATCTTTTATTTTTGTGACCAGTTTACAGTTAGAGAGTGAGGACTGGTAACTAATGCTACTTTTTCAGTTTTTATTAATGTTTTCAATTACTTATCTTACTTTTGCAATTAGGTCAATGTACAATACACTATGCTTAATAATAAAATAGTAGTTTTTTGACAGGTCTGAATGACAAAATTGGCACAGCCTTCTAAACAAAGAGACGGTCATTTTTGCATATCTAATTTGGTCTCCTGAAGGTGCAGACTGTGACGCCAGACGACGTCTTTTTTCCGACATTTTCTGCACGTTCAATATTAAGGTCCCGCAGACCTTCAGATGAGGGCTAATTCTAATCCAAATTAGGTCATTGCAGACGTCTTTTCTATGTTAAAGGCTAAAGGCTAAAGGTTCAGGTTCAAATCTGCCGCTAAGTCAAACAATGCTACAGGAAGGTTTACTGGAACACAAAACAGCTTCACCACCTTCTGGTACTAGTTATGCACATTCGTTACACACCATGTTTTACAATAAATTGCATTTGAATCCCCCTAATTTTTTCTTAAACACTTCAATTTGCCAACAACCACTAAAAGCAATGGATAAATTACATTAATTACCCCTATTGTACCACTGTGTTGATTTTAAATGGACTCGTCTGTTGTGTATATATATATATATATATATATATTAAAACAGCACATTTTAACTATGGGCAATGTTTAGCTATCCTTAGCTAGCTAGCTAGTTAGCTAGTTCACTAGCTAGCTGCCTGGGAAAAGAGGAAATACCAGCAGGTTCGGGTGGTTTAAGACTTCAGAGCAAAAACTACTACCACTACAAACACATACATGATCAGAAAATTAACCTACCTGGCCAAATTTACCTTACAGATTGTGGCACACGAGTCCTGAGCTGCGCTGAGCTCATGAATAAAAAAAAAAAAAAACATAAATAATACCTAAATTTGTTAATTAGTTAAATAGATACAAAAAATAATGTAATTAGTAGTAAACAATGCTTAATAATAAATAATATATATTCAAATTGATCAATGATATTGATAACAAGAAGGTTGATAAATTAATATAAAAATAATAAATATATTTTTTAATAATGTACGTCCCCAGGACGTCCAAAAAAGTTACCTGGTCCGACGTTCAATTGTTTAACTGCATACTGCTGTCCAATTAGGGTAATAGTTAGATGTCCAAATAGTGTAAAAGTGCAGAATTGGTATTGGACCAACAGACGCAACATAGACATGATCCGCACGTCTATAAGACGTCTAATGTTTAGTGGGAGTATTCTGATAACGACCCAAATTTACAATATTGCAAAAAAAATAAAGCATTGCAATTCATCTTATCTCAGCCTCTCAGCCACTTATATTGCAAATGACCCCTCGAAACCCTCGGGTGAAGCCAGAATATAAATCAGCCTCTATTTTTCGCTTTGCTGAACCAAATGAAAATATGTTCTCTCTCTAAAAAAACTCCCCTCTCGCACTCTGTGATTATCTCCGCTAGGCTTCTGGAATTGGAAACCATGCTGACGTCATAACGGCCACGGTTTAATGTAACTTAACCAAACTCATCATCAGTGTTGGCGGCTTTGAAGGGATAAGTTTAACCCTGGCCGTCGGGGGCTGGGGGTGGATGAGAAGTGGGGGGATGGGCTTAAATAAAAAAAAAAAATATATAAAAAAGGTTATGAGTTTTTATTTCCAAGCATAACACTGAAAATATGAACTACAGTAACAGCATCATCAAAAACACTTCATACCCTTTCATAACCAAGCGCATGAACAATGCTTCTGAGGGAATAGTTAGAGTGATAGTATGAAAAATGTATGTCCTGAATGTACAGTAGCAGATCAGCACTGAGCAGCACTGTTTTGGTGTCTCAAATCTGCATCTTAAGTTTTTTTATTATTTCATTATTTTAAAATTGCGCTACTCTTTTCCCTCATCACTCCTAGGGTGATGTGGATCAGCACAAGGCTGCATCTGTGAGCTGATGTATTAGTACCAAGTTGCTGCGTTTTTCTCCAAATGTGTGCTGTGATTCTACTCAGCAAAAAGAGTTTAAAAAGAGGTGGAGTCTAAATTCACATGTATCGGAGGAGGCGCGTGCTAGTCTTCACCCTCCTGGTGTTGGGTCATCACTAGTGATTGGGGTAGTCCTAATGAGTGGGTTGGGTAATTGGCCTTGTAATCTGGGGAGAAAATGGGAAAAGAATTAGAAATAAAATAAGAAAAAAAGATTGCATTGATTAATACTCAAGTCATCCAAACTATGAAGAAAAACACATGAAATTTAAAGTAGCACCTCTTTCTTAGATAAAGACAGTTTTGCACATTATACTAACCTAGCTAACTAATATGAAGCTAACAATCTCAAAGTTAGCATCTTTAGCTTGAAAGTTAACATAGCTAACAAGTAATAGAATATTGTAGCATCCAATCAGCATTGTGCATGCATTAACAATTACAAGTTCACCTAAAAAACTAAAGTTTTTTGAGCCACATCTTCGTGTTGGTGTTCGTGTTGACTAACCGTCTTCTATTGGAGGTGTACCAGTTATGACCAACTCAGATGCAAACTTCCCAAGTCTACCCCATATCCATAACGGCTCCCTGACGCCCACAAGTCAGATAAAATCTGCCGAAAATTTGTGCATGCAAAACAAAGAGGGTTCTGATTGGCCTGTTCTCTGCAAAGTTTTTAGTGTGGGCGGGCGGGTGTTTTTTTTTTTTTTCCTCCTGGACGGGATTCGTTCAATAAGTAAGAAAAGGAACATCATGGCTCCCATCAAAACTTATTTCACCTCAGACTTCTCTAAAGTATATCCATGTCTGGGAAAAGTAGTAAAGTCTTACCCAGTCTTGTATAGTTTGTAATAGTGATTTTAGAATTGCACACTAAATAATTGCAATGAAGGCATGCTGAGGTGAGTTAATGTTACTATTTTTTTTTGGGCAGTGTATTGGTGAAAGAGGGGGTGGTGGGTGTCCAGATGCAGGGGTTCCTTCCTGAATTTAATTTTTGCAACTCAGGATGTCTGCAGATGAGACCAGGATCAGACCTACTGTAGACCCCAGGACTTTCTGATGGGATTATATTGTGTCTTTGGATCCCCAAGAAGCGTCTTGCTGGGGACATCAATGCCTTGAACTGGACCAAGTGGATACGTTGATGATGGTGAGGGAAAAAACAGCTCACTCTAGCAGAACCCAACCCAACGCATACGGACGTTGCTCTGAACCGATTCCATTGAGTCAGTTCAGTATATGTTTCTCAGAATGCACATAAATGCCCGTCCAGCTGACAGAAAGCACACCCTGAAACTCGAGCCAGCCTCCCGGTTTGCCCAGCGCAGCTCTGGGAGATGTTCTGGGCCGGGCGCTGACCTCCCCTGTCACGGCACTGTTTGCAGAAGGAAGTCTGAGGGCCATGTGGATCGTGTAACAGCCTCGCTTCCATCCGTATCAACGACTGATCAGGAAGTGACTCGTTCCAACGTGTCAATGTGAGAGACCATGGTCTAAAACTGTACGACAAACAAAAGTATGAGGTGTTAATATGAGAGTGGGGGTCTTAAAAGCCTCATTCCATCGTTTTTCATCTGTTTTAAAATGTCTAGTTGTGGTCTTTAGTATGAATGAATGCCATGTGAGCTGGTTTTTGGGGAAAAAAGTGTTCCGGTGTTCCGGTATAATGCTGCTTTAGTCCAGTGGAGGAGTGGGCGGAGGAGTCTTGCTTGTGAATATTCATACATGCAAACATATCGCCTTTGATTGGCTAACAGCACTTAGTTAGAAACAGTTAGAAACATTTTAAAATTAAGACATTTTTACACTAATAACAGTCTTTGCAATGTCATTTGTTACTTTACAACATGTGTAATGATGCCCTGCCAAGAACAGTTCAGCCACTGACCTAGTCTTAGAGACTCTGTAAAAAATGCCAAATCCACCGGAGATCCTATGTAAACCTATAGTCCAGGTCCAGAAAGTAAAAATCTGACCCAGAGTTTTGTTGGCTGAGCCTCAGCAGAGCCGCCCAGACAGTTGGAACAAAACCCCGGGATGGATTTTTCCTTTAACTAGTGTAAACAGAACTGTTCTAAACATACACCTACCTATCTTAATTGTATTTGACTGCATATTTGGGTAAAGCATATATATATATCACTGCTGTGATATTCGCACAAATAACACAGGAATGAACTGTCATGCCGTGCCTAGCGCTGATAGCTCCTCCTATCTGATGAGAAAGTGTCGCTGCCCAGCTTCAGCTCACCGATTGTTTTTTTTTTATATTTTATTATTTTACTAGATACTGCAGACAATGGAGGTCGAGGAAGAGTTTCATGTGCAGCACCATAAACAATTCAGAGAGACCTACTGTATTTCACAAAGAACAGGAAAACATGGATTTTAGCATAAGGAGACATTTAGGCTGTAGAAAAAGGCCCAAAACAAAGAATAGTGGTGCCACAAGAAAACTCCATAGAAACATAACTCCATTAGGAACCTCTACAAATTCTGTAACAATGTGTAGCTCTGTATAATAAATATGACCAAGAGTTTCAATACCAGTCTAAATATGTAATCATGTATTGTTCCTGGTAACTTCTTCACAGTGTGCCTTTGAGAGTGGTGAAATGGTGCCACAGATTCTTAAACATCACCGGGGGCATATTATTAGTAGACTGATCTGCATATTGTCATGTGTCCGCATGGGAAACATCTTCCTTGCCTATAGCACAGTTGAACCTGTGAGAGTGCTGTAGAGGCAGAAATGGCCATAATAAAAGTGTTTTAAATGGTTAGGAAATGTTTTAAAGATTTTAAGCAGGACAGGTATGTTTCACAACTTCTCAGGAAAACATTTCAGCTATTAATGAAGCTCTGTCACTTTTATGCAAATAAACTTTTGGTTCCCATGCCTTGATTTTGCTTAGTGTTCACCACACCACACTAACAAGCTATGTCAAGCTTATCTGCGATAGAAGCACAAAACTCAATATTATTTGAAAGTACTTACCTCTTCCTTCATTTGCTGACTTGCTATGGACAGTAGGTACAGATCCCTCCCTCAGACAAAGTCTGCTGGTTAAAATCCTGCTGTACGTATACTGTCTGAGACTCTCAACCAAAATGAGCATAATAGCAGATGCAGGTTCTATGCAGGTTTTTTTATTGGTTTATTGTGAAAAAAGCTTTTCAGCTGATTCACAGAAAACCGATGGATGGATTTTTTAATGCTTTGATTGTTTATAGGGGCAGCTGAGACCCAAGGATAGGAATAAAAAAGTGGGAAAAAAGTCAAATATCAAACACATATCAAACTCTTGTCATGACATCACAACCTTCAGGAACTCAACTCAGGTTCCAGTATGGACTGTATGGATCGGAGCCTGAAGAAAATATTTTGAAATATGAACAGTTTTCGTTTCGTATTTCAAAATAGCGAAGAAAATGAGATTTTCCACAAAAACGCAAATCTCTTCTGAGCTCCTTTATGCTTTTCCCAGATGACCCGGGCTTGTGGTGAGGTGCTTTCTTGTTGAACATTCCAGATCTGGCTCTGAATGATGGGGAAAATGTACACAACTGAAAGGTGAGGAGATAATGTTTCACACCACTCGGAGCAAAGCGCTTGTTTAAGGAAAAGCTGGTCTATGCTGGAGCGTTCCAGCTGGCGACGGATCCGAGATGATCCGGAGGAGCAGAGGCCGTGTTGTGTGTTCTGGGTGAAAACACAGAGCATGTTTTCACTATCAGATAGCGTTCCCGGTTCATCAGCACGCACTGTAGACAGGTTCAGACCCAGTTCAGAGGAACCACCCAGTATAATGACAGGTAACAAAATAATTTAACCCTCATTAAACTGGGATCCGCCCAACTTTAATGACAGCTGACAACGAGGAAAAATGTTATGGCTGTTCCCAACGAGGGAAACGTGTGGGAGAGACCGAAGAGAACAAAGAGACGCTATTTAGATATTTTATCTAAACGCTCTTCCTGTTATAGTATTAGAAGATTCTCACAGTCTGCATAAAACTATTAAATATAAGAGTTTTGGGTCAATATTAATATAATGTGAATGCACAACAGAAATAAAAAGTGAAAATAGAAAATGCAAAATAAAAATTAAGCTAGAAAAAAATATGATTTTCTGTGTGCGTTTACTGTGGACCTCTACCTCACTCTTCCTCACTCTGTTGTAGTCTACTGTAGTCTACATCATTCTCCCTTACTCTACCTCACTCTGCCTCGTTCTACCTTCTTGTGCTTTGCTCTCCTTCACTCTACATTGCTCTGCTTCTCTCTACCTCACCACTTTACCTCACCTCATTATTCTGCCTCAATCTTTCTTACTCTACCTCACTCTACCTTGCTCTTTCTTACTCTTCCTCCACTCTACCTCACTTTACTTTACTCTACCTCAATGTGCTGCACTCTTCTTCACTCTGTTGTAGTCTACTTCCCTCTACCTCACTCTCCCTTACTCTACCTCATTCTACCTTACTTTACTTTGTTATTTCTCACTTTAGCTCACTCTTCCTCATTGTACTTCACTTTGCCTTGCTTTACTTCCACCCTGCCTCACTATACCTCACTTTACTTCACTCTGCCTCAACTCTACCTCAATCTCGATGTGCTGCACTCTTCTTCACTCTGTTGTAGTCTACTTCACTCTGCCTCACTCTTCTTTACTCTACCTCATTCTGCCTCATTCTTCCCCACTCTACCTCGCTCTTTCTCAATCTACTTCACTCTGCCTCACTCTACCTCACTTTACTTCACTCTGCCTAGCTATACCTCACTCTACCCTGTTTTCCTTGATGTGCTTCACTCCACCTTAACTCTACTTCACTCTACCTCACTTCCTTTCACTCTGCCTCACTCTACCTTTATATGTTGCACTGGTTCTCACTCTGTTGTCTACTTTCCTCTACCTCACTCTGCCTCACTCTCCCTTACTCTACCTCACTTTGCCACATTTCTACCTCACTCTACCTTGCTCTTTCTCACTCTAGCTCACTTCTCCACACTCTACCTCCACTCTACCTCATTTTACCTCCACTCTGCCTCACTCTACCTCACTTTCTTTCACTCTACCTTGATGTGCTACACTCTTCTTCATTCTGATGTAGTGTACTTTACCTTACTCTGCCTCACTCTCCCTTACTCTACATCACTCTACCTCCGCTCTACCTCACTCTCTCTTACTCTACCTCACTCTACCTCCACTCTACCTCACTCTACCTCACTTTCTTTTACTCTACCTCACTCTACCTTGATGTGCTACACTCTTCTTCATTCTGATGTAGTATAATTTACCTTACTCTTACCTTAAAAAACTATATTGCCATAACTATGAAAATGTGATTTATTGTACAGCCATAATACTAACCACTTATTTAATGAGAGTAATATAAAGTAGTGGAATTCCTCTTTAAGTGAGCAGAGCTGAATTTAACCTCTATGTTCTGGAGCTCGGTGAACTGCAGGAAAAGGCTGACTCTGGGTGTGATGTTATTTTGTGTCTGTGCCCTTCATCAGCTAATCTGTCAAGTAATTTTATTAATCAGGATGTACGTCACGTCCGATGCGTTACATGTTCGGCCTGCTCGGGTCTTTATAACAGCGCTGGGAGGTGGAAAAGTAAATGGCAGGAGAATTACTGAATAATAACGCAAGAACAATAATGTAGCAGTTAGCGCAGCGAGAGGGCTTTTATTAGCCTGGATCAGTTATCGCCCCCGCAATATTTACTCCTGCAGCTCACCACCCTGCAGGAGTGTGTGTGTGTGTAAGAGTGTGTGTGTGTGTGTGACGGGGGGAAGTGCCTCTTCAGCTCGCTCTCACGGAACAGCCTATAACCCCTCTCACACAGCCCCGTCACCAGACCAGTGAAAACACTGGAGAGAAAGAGGAAAATAAATGTTACAGTTGTTTCCTCCAGACTGAGGTGGGGTAAAAGGGCACGCCGTGTTCTCAGGATTGTTCGCTCTGTGAAACGGAAAAAAGGGAAAGAAACGGTGGAGGAGCTGGGAAAGATCCGGGAGAAAATAAACCACAGAACACAATGTGTCATTCCTGTAACCAGGGCTTTTTATGTTGAATCTTAAAGCAACATTACACAGCAGTTTCATCTTAAAGCGGCAGTCTGTAAGTTTTGTGGATTTGGGGTTTTTGGAGACCTCTCTGGTGAGAATGTGTAATTGCACTGAACATCTGATAGAGTACGTTTAATATAGGTTAATGTAAATAAATTGCTGCATAACATATAGTAAGGCCTATTTTATTTAATGGTGAATTTTAAAACAATATTACATAGAGGTTCACTTACTTAGGGGTTTTGGAGACCTCTCTGGTGAGAATGTGTAATTGCACTGAATATGTAATGATGTAAATAAATTGTTAAATAGTATATAGTGAGGCTTATTTTATTTAATTTTGAATCGTAAAGCAACATTACATAGCAGTTTTATCTTAAAGTGTCAGTCTGTAAGTTTTATGGGTTTGGGGGTTTGGAGACCTCTCTGGTGAGAATGTGGAATTGCACTGAACATGTGATAGAGCACTTTTAATGCAAGTTAATGTAAAATAAATTGCTGAATAGTATATAGTGAGGCTTATTTTATTTAATGGTCAATCTTAAAGCAAAATTACGTAGCAGTTTTTATCTTAAATCAACAGTCTATAGATTTTGAGAATTTGGAGATCCTCAATTTTGCATGTGTGCCAATACTTTTCTCAAAAAATTCCAAATTATAAGGCACACTATCAATGAACATCCATTTTCTGGTCTATTTTCATAAGTAGGGCGCACCGGATTATAAGGCGCGTTATGCAACACTATTGAGGTACAGGGCTGTCACCATGTTTTCCACTGGGTGTCTTTAATTCTTAAAAAAAAATATATATATATATTTTAAAGTGAAACAAGTGCTGGATGTTAATCTACACAGATTTCTCTCCTGAAAACTGCTTATTTGGGTGAGTAAAGAGCTTCTGTTTATTTACAGTAAGCGAAGATTTCCAGATTTCCACTCAGGCTGGGTGCAGCAGCATTAGCTTTAGCAGCTAACCACTATACTGCCCAACAGTGCTACACTGAGGAACCCTGAGTGTTCCAGTAAGCCAGGGCAGTATTAGCTAGCGGTTCATTTCACTATGTTGTTTTAACATAGTAAACATGCAGACTAGTCTGATATACTCGCCTATGAACGACGAATTGAGCTAGCACTTAGTGCCGTAATGCATAATGCTAATGCTGCTCCAGCAGTGCTAACAGTTGAAAGAGCTAGCTAGCACTTAGTGCGGTTACTGGCTAATGCTTATGCTGCTCCAGCAGTGCTAGTTGGGATTAGCAGCAGGCTACAGTCTGGTATACTCACCTCTGAACGTCGAAAGAGCTAGCGCTTAGCATGGTTAGCGGCTAATGCTAATACCACTCCAGTAAACTGAAACTCCTGTATAACTCTGTACTTCAGCAGAGTGGCTTTACTGCTCCTTAATACCTGACTGGTAAATTTCATTCATAAAATGCACTGATGAAAATTAATTTTTGAGAAATTTAAATGATTTTAGGTGCACCTTATAGTGCGAAAAATACGGTACACTGACATGCCACATCTGTCATTGGACAGATACTTGTATTGCAGTGACCTGTGGGATATGTGTGTGGGGTCTTCAACATTGCATCAGGATGTGATTTTCTTTTAACAAGGACACTTCTAGCCAGAAGCCGCCGGTCACAATCATTACCACCCCCTGGAGGTTAGGAGCTCCAGTCAGTAAGCTGCAGCAGGTTTGGGGTATATTCTCTTATTCCGCCTACGAGCTCAGAGAAACCGGTCTTAACGGATCGGCACTAAATCTGTCTGCTGAATATCTGATAGCGAGATGTCGGAGAGGACCAGGCTCACAGGAGGCCGGTCTGGCATGTTTATCAGGAAGAGTTTGCTTGCTAAACATTACTTAGCCAGGAAAAGCTCACTAAAATTACAAATCTGAAGATTTCACTGCCAAGATAAACCACACATACAATATATCAGCTATCACTCATCCAAACAACATCACAAACTGCTGCTAACAAGACGATCATGAGGAGAAGATAGTATATAAAGGGTCATTCAAGCTGCTGATGAACCAATTCTGGTTCAGTACAGAATATTTCAATTAGTATTTCTATACTACACTCTGTCTTACTGTACTTCACTCTGCCTCACTATACCTCACTCTGCCTCACTATACCTCATTATACCTCCACTCTGCCTCACTATACCTCATTATACCTCCACTCTGCCTCACTATACCTCATTATACCTCCACTCTGCCTCACTATACTTCACTATTCTTCACTATGCCTCAATATACTTCACTATTCTTTACTCTGCCTCACTATACTTCACTATTCTTCACTCTGCCTCACTATTCTTCACTCTGCCTCACTATTCTTCACTATTCTTTACTCTGCCTCACTATACTTCACTATTCTTCACTCTGCCTCACTATTCTTCACTCTGCCTCACTATTCTTCACTATTCTTCACTCTGCCTCACTATTCTTCACTATTCTTTACTCTGCCTCACTATACTTCACTATTCTTCACTCTGCCTCACTATTCTTCACTATTCTTTACTCTGCCTCACTATACTTCACTATTCTTCACTCTGCCTCACTATTCTTCACTCTGCCTCACTATTCTTCACTATTCTTTACTCTGCCTCACTATACTTCACTATTCTTCACTCTGCCTCACTATTCTTCACTCTGCCTCACTATTCTTCACTATTCTTTACTCTGCCTCATTATACTTCACTATTCTTCACTCTGCCTCTCTGTACTTCACTCTGCCTCAACTCTACCTTACATTACCTTGCTATACTTCCACTCTACCTCACTCTACCTTCACCCTGCCTTGCTATGCCTCACTCGACCTCATTTTACATTACTCCACCTTGATGTGCTTCATGTTCCTACCTCAACTCTGCCTCACTATACTTTACTCTCCCTCACTCTGCCTCATTTTACCTTACTCTGCCTCACTCTACCTCCACTGTGCCTCACTATACTTTACTCCGCCTCACTTTACCTCACTCTTCCTTGATGTGGTGCACTGTTCCTCACTCTGTTTCAGTCTACTTTACTCTACCTCACTCTTCCTTGCCTTGTCTCACTCTCTCATTCTTCCTTCTCTCTAGCTCACTTTACCTCCACTCTGCCTCGCTATAATTAATTCTACCTCACTCTACCTTGCTGCACTGTTCCTCACTCTGTTGTAGTCTACTTTACCACACTCTCCCTTACTCTACCTCACTCTGCCTCATTCTTCTTCACTTTACCTGGCTCTTTCTCACTTTGACTCATTCTTCCTCCACTCTAGCTCATTTTACCTCCACTCTGCCTCACTATACCTCAATTTTACCTCACTCTACTTTAATCTGCTTCACTATACCTCACTCTGTCTCAACTCTACCTCGCTCTTTCTCACTCTAACTCATTCTTCCTCCACTCTAGCTTACTTTACCTTCCCTCTGCTTCACTCTACCTCACTCTACCTCACTCTTTCTTATTCTAACCCCTCCTTCCTCCACTCTGCCTCACTATACCTTACTCTACCCACCTCTACCTTGATGTGCTTTATTCTTCAATGAGTATTTCTTGTGATTATTTGTTGAAACTAGTTTTTTTTTTTTACATGTACTGAATAATCTGATAATACAGATTATTATACAGATTTAAAACAGATTTCTGCAGTTACAAACATGTCATAAGTATTTTTACATTGACTGTGGTTGGATGAGAAGTTTAAACAATATATAAAACGAATATATACAATACGACATCATCAATGCTGCAAGATGTTGGTGAAAAATTAATGCAACACTGGATTAAAATAAATCCTGTGACATTGCAGAAGCTTTTTGAAACAATGCCAAAGTGAATGTGTGCAGCAATAAAATATTAGAGTGTGAGACCTTTTTTTGTGGCCAGGCTGTGTATTTTACTGGTTAAAGATGGAGCAGTAACGATGATCATTCCCTGAAACAAAGGGCAGCTTCATGTGTCTCTTCCTGGTGCCAGGCAGTCGTGCAGTGCTTTCCGTAGTGCTCTGACTGGTTTACCACAAAAGTGGCTGTGAGTGAACAGTCAGCAGCCCAGTCACCAGCCTGACACAAGCATTCCGCTATAGAGCCCAGGACACGGGTCTAAAAGCAGCCGGAGAACAGCGGATTTCTGAAGATGAAGAAAACAGACCTTTAGATAGACTGGCAGTGCAGCCTGTCAGCCTGTGTCACTGTGCTGCTTTAATATAAAATAAATAAATAGGCTTTTGTAGGTGTTTTCTGCTGTTTCATACAATACATACATACTTTGGGCCCTATTTTACAAATCTAAACCAGGGGTCAGCAATAGGTGGCTTGTGGGCCAGATGTTGCCTGCAATCATGAAACATCTGGCTCGTGAGGTTGTCTGAACTATAATGAAGTATAATGAAAAAAATAAATGATAAAATGCTTCTCTGGTGAGCTTTTGTTTACATACCTCCCCTGTCTCTTGCTCTCGTGCTCAGAGAGACTTTAGTTTCCGCCCGTTTTCGTTTTTCCGCCCGTTCTTGTGCTCCCTATCTCCTTATAAGGGCATTTTTTTTCCCCCGGCCATGTCCTAATTCACTAGCCGGGGCAGAAGCAGTAGTGTATTGGATCGCGACCCTAATGACACGGGTTTAATCCCGTGTGAGGAGCGGTGTGTTTATGTATTTATTTATTATTCCTTTCTTCTTGGGTTTACCTGCTTTGAGATCAACTGTTCTTCAACTGGGTTCAACAACCCTCTGGGTCTGTAGCACTCCATCCCATTACACTTCATTTTCCAAAACAGATTTTTTTTGGTGGCCCACCACATAATGGCTTGGAAAATATCTGGCAGGCAGCCAAACTTAATTGACGACCCCTGATCTAAACGATCAACCGTGCACTGTGCAGCTTTTGATTTAGGGTGCATCAGTTTTTGTCTTTGCTATCATAACGTTGGGAAAAGTACACCTTGCGCAGCTCGAAACAAGCAAAAGGTGTGTACTAATTTTTTAATTAATTATCAATCATGCGTGTGTTTTGGGTGTAACATGAAGTAAATCAATCAGATTGTGACTTGTCATTCCCTTTAAGAGCCAGGTGTGCTCTGACTTTGGCGGATTGCTATTTTAATGGTGCAGCACTTCTGCACTTCTCATCAGTGGAAAGTGCCAAAACTGTGATTAAAAAGCAGGGTTGTTATTCCACCAAATATTGATTTCTGTTTTTGTCATAGTTGTAGTTTATAGAATAAAGCAACATTTTGTTAATTTTTCTTAAATATACCTATAAATAGAAAAAAAACAGAGAATCTGATTCAAAAACTGAAGTGGTCTCTTAATTTCTCTTCTAGAGCTGTATGTCCAAACGCTGGTGCCTACCTTTTCTACTGAATGCTGCTTTCGGTTACTTTAAATTAAACCCATTGTCAACACACACACACACACACACACACACACACTTGTCTAGTCCCTGAATTCAAGAAGTATTCCTAATAGAACAAGGGGATTGGTCTGGATTTCCAGCTGGTTGCTATGGTGTTGTATATGGTGGTTTGCTTGACAATTGCTGTAGTATGCCAGGGGGTCAATATGGTTTTGCTAAGTGGTTCCTATAGAATCCCAAGTGGCTGCCATTGCATGAAGTTGCCATAAAAAGTGGTTTCTGTGGTATCCCAGTTCTTTGTTCTGATGTTGTTTAGAGACCACTAGATGGACAGTAGAGGCTACTGGAGAATTACCCCAACAAATTTCAGATGAAGCAATACAATGAAAGCTGGTTTCTCCGTCCTTTGGTTCATATACAGTAGAGAGTACCAGCACTGGTAGAACCATATCTCCATGTTTTCTTGTTCTCATAGACGGGAGGTCTCTCGGCTGAGCTGCCCACACCTTTCTCCTCTCTGCCTGATGTGTCCGGACCTGCCGAGCGGTGAGGAGAGGTGCAGCCACTCGTTTATCGCTGACTGTCATCAGGACCATCTCGTTCCTCTACTTTCTGCCTTCTCTCAGCGAGCCTGGTGGTCCAAAGGAAGACCATGCTCGGGCTACATGAACAAAGGTCTTCTTGTGAACCTCTATCAGCTTCAGAATGACAGGTGGACTAATGATACACTGTTAGGTTACATTAATAGCTATTGTGAGCCATTTTAAGATCAACCATAACATTTTTTTTGTTCAATTTATTAATTCTACACTCACCCAGAAACAAAATCCATCTTGCATTTCCGGTTCATACAGTATACTAGAGGAGGAATTAGAACCGGTATTTGTTTTTCACATACCGCCACACCACTAGAGGCGCTGCTGTGAACTTAGTAGAACAGCGCCGCCAAAGAAGCACACTAGCAGAGCTTGCTAGCTAACACTAGCCAGTTAGCATAACAAGCTAACACACTGTAGCAATGGCAGCTCAGCTCTGGTGGAGCCTCAGAATTTCTGGAGATTTTGCTGCGGCTCCTTGCAATATGAGTAACTATAGACCTTTTAAATAAATTAATACTGTAGCTCGAATTATAATTTTAATGCCCACTGAAAGGAATAAACTTGTTTACTGGAGAACAAAGAGAAAAATGATAAACTGATGCTTCTAATAGCTTCAAAAATAACATGTTGTAAATTTATATTAAACTTGCGACCTACTTGTGCAATAGAGCTTTTGCGAAATATCTATTTTAAATTCTTAAACATTTTGAGTATTTTAGGTTTATTTATAGTGTTTATGGAACTATTTTCACTAAATTGTGTTTGTGATAAATAAAGTATCTAAGTAATTTAGTTTAGTAAAGGAAGCTGTGTTAAAGTTGTTAATGGCATATCTCTTTTTTAAGGTGTATTATTTAACTACATTCTTCAGCTGTTTTTCTGATAATAAATACCGGCTAAAGAGTCTAAAAGCGGAGAGAGTGCGCAGTTCTAGCGCAGAAAAACCGGCCAAAGAGTCTAAAAGCGGAGAGAGTGCGCAGTTCTAGCGCAGAAAAAACGGCCAAAGAGTCTAAAAGAGGAGAGAGTGCGCAGTTCTAGCGCAGAAAAAACGGCCAAAGAGTCTAAAAGAGGAGAGAGTGCGCAGTTCTAGAGCAGAAAAACCGGCCAAAGAGTCTAAAAGCGGAGAGAGTGCGCAGTTCTAGCGCAGAAAAAATGGCCAAAGAGTCTAAAAGAGGAGAGAGTGCGCAGTTCTAGCGCAGAAAAAACGGCCAAAGAGTCTAAAAGCGGAGAGAGTGTGCATTACTAGAGCAGAAAAACGGACCAAAGAGTCTAAAAGTTGCCGTAATTAAGGACTTTAATATTAAGAGACATCATGAAATGAAACATCAATTTGAAAAATCTTAGTTTACACAACACTGTCAAAGATAAAGATAGTAAGTCAAGTAAAATGATGTGTAAATGAAATAATCAGGAAAATGTATTATTTAAAGTGGTATATTTCATTATTTGTTTTATTACAGAGTCTGTGGCCCGTGACTTCAAATATATTTCTCCTTCTGGCCACCAACAAAAAAAGTTTGGACACCCCTGATCTACAGTAATTAATCTCAGGTAATAATGTTAGTTCATATTAAAATTCAGGACAGCACTACTAGAATAAAGGCCAATGAATTAAAAGGACCTACCGAAATCCACAAATAAATAAGGCACGCCAGTCAAGTGCTGGCACCTCCACCCCAGTGGAAAAGTGAAATGCCAGGCTTTTTTGGTTTCATACCAGAGCTATTTCCTGTTGCTGTTTACTGGGAAGGCAAACAACTACCTCTGTACACGGCATGTCTGGGCCTGCGCCCGCTCTCTATGTGGCATCTCTCAGTGCCCAGCACGTCCACACAGCGTTCAGGCGGACAGGGAGATTTTCAGATTTGACCTCAGTTAGCCTGCAGTTATCCTCCTATATACAGCACTAGAAAAAAAATAAGAGACCACTTAAAAATGATGAGTTTCTTTGATTTTACTAAATAAAATCAACCTAATCAGAAAATAATCAAGAGGAAGATGGATGATCAAACCTCAAGATGAACTGCTTGAAGTTATCCAAAAGCAGTGTGTAAGACTGGTGGAGGAGAACATGATGCTAAGATGCATGAAAAAAACTGTGATTAAAAACCAGGGTTATTCCACCAAATATTGATTTCTGAACTCTTAAAACTCTTTATGAATATGAACTTGTTTTCTTTGCATTATTTGAGGACTGAAAGCTCTGCGTTTTTTTGTTATTTAAGCCATTTTTTTCTCATTTTCTGCAAATAAATGCAAGTAAATGACAATATTACTATTTGGAATTTCAGAGAAATGTCTGTAGTTTATTGAATAAAACAACAATGTTCATTTTACTCAAACATAAACCTATAAATAGCAACATCAGAGAAACTGATTTAGTCCCTTTTTTCAATGATTTTATTTATTGTATTAGACTATGAAGGAGCACATAAGGAATCATGTAGTAACTTAAAAGTGTTTAACTTGTGGTTTTTGAGGCTTGTAACTCTGATAAACGTATCATGTACAACAGAGGAAACTCTTGCTTATCCTTTCCTGGGGTTGAGTCCTGATGAGTGCCAGTTTCATCATTATAATGTTTTAGATGGTCTTTCCCGTGACTTTACTTTAAGATAATTTTAAAGCTCTTGACATTTTTCTGAATGGATTGACTGACCCTTATTTCTTAAATTCATTGAACATTTTGAACACATCTAGAATTCAGTGGATGTTACGCAGCCTGGTTCTCCTTCCACACTACTGGACTCTATTTCCCAGAATTCCCCTGATTATGACATCTATAATAACCCTTCACCTTCACCCAATCACGTTACGCTCCGACGCTCTGATTCACCTGTGTACTAAATTACTTCCGGTTCATTCTTATCTAGATCCTGTATTTAAGGTTTGTAAACAAACACCGCGAGGTATTGTCGACTCATGTTGCATACCAAGCGTTTCCCTGATTACTGTTTTTGCCTTCTCGTTACGACCCTGTTTTCGGATTATCGGTTTATGTCTTTTGTTTTGCCCTTATTGGATTTGTTGTATGGTTGGACTGTTTCTCGGTTTCGAACTCGGACTGTATTTTTGACTACGTCTTTGGTTATCGGTGAGATCATTGTTTACCTGGTTATTCTGTTAGCAGAACCTGTTAGCCTTCCTGCTAATAAACCTGTCTGTATTTTTAACTCGGCTCGCGTCACTCCCCTCTACCTGGCGTCACAGTGGATTTTTTTTTCATTATTTTAAAATGTTCTGTATTGTAGATTAATACTAAATTCATTCAATCTGTAAAGAAAAACATATGGAAACATATTGAATTATTTAGTAAACAAGAATATGTTAAAGAAACCAGAATATGTTTTATATTTTACATTTATAATTTTCTCAGTCAGCTTTATAAAGGAAGAGTCACCTGGAATTTCAGGCTTTCAGTTAACAGCTGTGCTGAACTCATTAAGAGTTAATTATTTGCATTTCTTGCCTCTTAATAAAGTGTTTGAGAGCATCAGTTACAGTTACAGATATACAGTGAATAGAGAATGAAAATTTTTCAGTTTTACCATTTTAATGTTTCTGATGGTCTTTGTGGTGACTGTGAGCAGCACAGTTGCTTAGTGGTTAGTACGTTCGCCTCCCATCACTGGGGTCTTGGGTTCAAGTCCCTATCTGGGTGGAGTTTCCATGTTCTTCCTGTGTCTTTTCTTCCTGTGTCTGTGTCCAGTTTCCTCCCACAGTCCAAAAACATGCAGATCAGGTAAATTGGATACTCTAAATTGCCCAGAAAACTCTAAATTAGTCTAGTAAAGCGCTAATGCTCGGAGGAAAGCGCAGTGACTCAGTTCCGATACATCAGCTCACAGATGCCTTGTGCTGATTCACATCACCCTAGGAGTGATGTAGGGAGAGAGCGCCATCTACTGTACCCACCCATAGAGAGCAGGGCCAATTGTGCTTGATGGCAAAGCTGCATGAGCGGGGGTTCGAACCTACGACCTCCTGCTCATAGTAGCAGCGCATTAGACTAGTGCTTTTGAGTAGTTATCGCTTCTAATAATATATTCAGTTTTTAATTGCAATAAAAATGTATGCTAGACTTGCCAACTAAAAATGTGCTGAAATTAGTTGCTAAAACATGTTTAGTTATGTTTAAACGAACAAACTCAGAAGTGTTTCTTTTACGTCAACAAAAAAAACCTCTACTAAATTGAACAATTTTATAAAAATATAGAAATAAAGACTGATAAATATAACATTTTATTAGAGTATCGTTTTACTTTTAAGGAGTGAAATACTGTAACAGTTGTTTTTTTGTAAATAAGTATTTTTTAAGTATATTGAATTACATTAAATTAAAAGTGTACTTCATAGTAGTCTATTTATTTAAAATACACTATATTGTACTTTTTAAAAAGTATGATCAAAGTTTACTTTTCAACATTGGATAAAAGCATAATATTAATGTACTTTTAATATATTTTAAGTAGGTACATACATCTGTTAGTATATTTACAGCATACTTAGACCTTTCTCAATATGACTTCAATTTATTGAATTGTACTGAACTTGATAATATTAGTTCTTCTGACTAAAACACAGAATCACTTTTTTAAATGCACGCTTTTCGCTTTTTTTTCGCCCGGGTCTAGTCTGTGCAAGGTTCTCTGCTACAAGCGTGTTTAATTAGCTAACCACAGCAAGAAAAAGGCTTCGTTTTCTTCCCCCCGCTGTGAAACGGGCCCCGGGGCCGGGAGCCGATTCCCCAGTTTTAAGCAGCCCAGAGCTTTGATTCGCAGCCACATATTGAGCCCTTTTTCCGACCCAAGCCTGTAATTACGCAGAATTATCAGGAAGCCGAGTTTCCAGTGGTTTGCCGTTAATTCGCCTCTAAAATCATTGGAACACACACCTTCTCTGGATCTTATCTGCATCACTGCCGGCTTTTGTGGCCGAATTAATCACCCAGAGACTCCTAAACATGTGTTCATAACAGTGTACTGTATGTGCAGGCAAAGAGGCTTTAAAAACAAAGGCTTCGGCGTTTTAAGGTTTTAAAGCATTAGCGATGCTTGCGGTCTCATTGGGAATCTGACCCGCTGTATGTAAACTCATGAAGAAGTTAAAAGGAAAGGATAAAATAGGAGAAAAGCTACTGGAAGTTGTGAGGTGATCACTTTTAAAGTTCTCAGTCAATGTCAAAAGTTAAAAAACAAATGAACCAGGGTGTTTTTAGCATAGCTAGCTAGCATAGCTAGCTAACTCTCCTGCTGTCCTTCTTTCTCCGCCCTCCTCCGGCTCTTGGAGGTAGGCGGTCCGTCACAAACCCTGGAGATATCAGCCAATGGCGTTCGCTTTTGACATTGATGTGACACCGTACTCACTACCATGTTTTAAATGTCATTTTAAATGTACCAATAAAATGTGGAGCTACTTAGAGCTTGTTAATGCTGTAAAAATAGGCATGTTCAAAAATGCCAGGTGAAAAAAAATTAACCAGCATGTTTTACCACACATTTTGCATGTGTAAATTGTAAAAATCTTCTCGGAAGCGCAAATGTGAAACTTTCGAGCCAAAAAAAAAGGAAATGGTGTGCGCCCTAACAAGATTATCGCTCTCGAGCTTCTCGATTTTTTTTTTAATTAACTGTTCTCCTCACGCGCCATGCAAATTATCTTCGGCTTTTGACAGTTTTTGGGGCGGGGTCAGGGTTGCACGAGCCGGAGGAGGGTGGAGAAAGAAGGACAGCAGGAGAGTTAGCTAACTGGGTATGCTAACATCCAAACAGCCTGCTCTCTCTGTTAGCCCAGTTAGCTAGAGGTAGAAAGAGGTAACTCAAAAGGTAGAAAAATAAAGCTCGAGAGCAATATCAGCTTTATAAAGGTAGAGTCACCTGGAATTCAGGCTTTCAGTTAACAGCTGTGCTGAACTTATCAAGAGTTAATTACTTGAATTTCTTGCCTCTTAATAAAGTTACAGTTGCAGGTATACAGTGAATAGTTCTATTTGAGTAATGTTCTAATCCATATTACTAGCATAGCTAGCTAACTCTCCTACTGTGGTCCGGTGGGGTGGACCGCCTACCTCCAAGAGCTGGAGGAGGGTGGAGAAATAAAAACAGCAGGAGAGTTAGCTAACTGGCTATGCTAACATCTAAACAGCCGGCGCTGTTAGCCTGGATTCAGTGCTCTCGTTCGGCGTTGTTTGGATGTTAGCATAGCCAGTTAGCTAACTCTTCTGCTGTCCTTCTTTCCCCGCCCTCCTCCGGCTCGTGGAGGTAGGCGGTCCGTCACAAACCCTGGGGATATCAGCCAGTAGCGTTCGGTGAGGTAGGCGACTCTGACTCCGCCCCCAAACTGTCAAAACCACCCCTTTTAAATCTCGAGCGCAAAAAACACACTCAAGCTAAATGTGCATGTTGCATGAGGAATTGTGAATTTAAGAGAAAAAAAAAATACTCGAGGTAGAAAAATGAAGCTTGAGAGCGATATTCTGTTTAGCGCGCAAACAAAAACCTGTTTTTTCGCTCGTGAGTTTCACATTTGCGCTCAAAAGAACTTAATTTACACACGCAAAATGTTAGCATCTATACTAGTATCTACAGGGTACCTAGTAGCTGGTAAGCTTATTAAAATCACTGTTTACATCCCATTATGCTAGCTTCAGCTCTGAGCGCCGCCATTACTGTACTGACAATGACATAGACATATACATACATAGACTCCACATATGTATAGCCGGCGCCAGGAGGCAGGCTATACTAATGCTTAGTATACTACTACTGTTTTCCCACTAGGGATAGAAAGCTTTCCTTGGACTGTAGAGACTTTTATCCCAACAAAAGAAGGATGAACTATTTTTTTAATACACTGGATTTCAGATGAATCAATAAATGAGCAGGTGTCCCGATACTTTTGTCCCTAAAGTGCAGAGTACAGAGCTTGTCTGAGCAGAAGCTGGACCATGTGACTCATTAGACGTTGGTTAGGAATGCTTCATCCCATCATCTCACTGACCAACATCCCCAACCAGACATTCCTGCTCTCACTGATCTAATCAGGCAGGGAAGTGGCACCTCGGGGTCCTTCAGGTCAGATAACACCACCTACCCTGAGGCCACCACTCCCCCTGACCAGCAGACTGACCTCAGCTATTCAGGGATATTCAGCTATTCTCTCTCTCTCTCTCTCTCTCTCTCCTCTCTCTCTCTCACTCTCTCTGTCTCTCTCTCCCTCTCTCTCCGTCTATCTCTGTCTCTCTCTCTGTTGTTCTCTCTCTTTCTTTCTCTCTCTTTCTCTCTCTCTCTCTCTTTCTCTGTTTTTCTCTCTCTGTCTCTCTCTCTGTCTCTCTCTGTCTCTCTCTCTCTCTCTCTCTCTCTCTCTCTCGATTCAATTAAATTCAATTCAATTTGGCTTTATTAGCATGGCAGTTTTTGACACAAATATCAAAAACTGAACATATAGTAAGACATGACTGAAAATATTAACATATATTAAGACAGCAATAAAAAGAAACAATGACAGTAATAACAATGATAATAGTAACAATATTAATAATAACAACAATAATAACAATAGTAATAACAACGATAATAATAACAACAACAATAATAATCAGAATAATTAAAGTAGTTATTATAATTAGTAGTAGTTAAAGTAGAAAAGTCAAGTATAATAATGAACTGTGGCTTATTGAGGAGTTTCTCTCTCTCTCTTTCTGTCTCTCTCTCTCTTTCTGTCTCTCTCTCTATCTCTCTCTCTCTCTCTCTCTTTTTCTCTTTTTCTCTCTCGTTTGGTATGTTGATGTGTACAGTGTTACTTTTTCAGGATCTGGCAGGAAACTGAACCTCTGAAACATAAGTCCTAAATACAGAACTGTGAATACCTGTGAGCAAATATATTTCTGTTGAATTGAGCTAAACTGCTGAAAAGGTTTAGTTTATGCAATGAACTAAATGCTGTCTCTGCTGCTGCTCCATGCTGTTTACACATGCAGTATGTGCAGCGTTCACTGCTTACATCTGTCTTATTAAAAACAGTGTTTGAAAGCGCTATTATTATCGCTATATTAACTTTCTTGCTGCCTCGCCAGACAGCTCTAACCAATCAGAGGAGACGATGTGCTTGCGAGATTTATTAAGATGCAAAATGTTTTTTATGTAATTTTTTTTCTTTCACATAAACCATAACATTTCTAGCTGTGAGTCACATGATTGTCTTACCTGTTGGAATGGGTGCTCTATCCAGAACTGTCTGGTGTGTTTAGACTCCCAGATGTATGGTGTACATGATCAGGGTGGCTCTGAGATCTTAGCCCTCATTAGGTGTGCCCCTGCTCATCTCTAAAGACCATAAAAAGATCGTAAATGTCTCAAAGGATAAACCCAAGTAAAACCTCTTCATTCTGCTTTTTAAGGTGCCGCTGGTAGTTTACTTATCATCTAATCATCCAGAAAACATGATAGATAATCAATAATAGGCTTGCTTAACATGGTTTCTGATACTGTCAATGCCATAAATGCCATTATCTATACAATGGACAAGGTTACAGACAAAATTTAGGCTTCAACATGGCCAATGCTACTGTCTGCTCTCCTTTATGAATAGGACTACATGAATAGGGTAAACATTGTGGTGAAGAATATAACAATATATACAGTTTCTCAGTTCAGAAATCAATATTTGGTGGAATAACCCTGGTAGTCTTTTTCTATGCATCTTGGCATCATGTTCTCCTCCACCAGTCTTACACACTGCTTTTGGATAACTTTATGCTGCTTTACTCCTGGTGCAAAAATTTAGACAGCATTTCAGTTTGGTGGTTTGATGGATTGTGATCATCCATCTTCCTCTTGATTATATTCCAGAGCTACCTGTAGCTACTTAGCTACTACACTAAAATTAGATGTTGGATTTAAAAACTTGCATGACTTTTCTTTTTTTTTTAGTTTTCTAGCTTTGTTGCATACCTCCATATATTCTGACCCCACCAGAGGGAGCTCTGGAGGTGAAATTGATCTGATCACTTGAAGCTATGGAAACTGCTTAGATAAGAAAGCTCTAAAAGCAAAAATCTATAGAACAACCACCTTCTGAGCATGTTCTGAGCATGTTCTGAGGGTCAGCTTACAGCAATAAACCAACGTATCTTTATTATAATCCTTCAAAAGAGCGGGCATTACTTTACGATCGCAAAATATATCTGTTCTTTACATAAACTGAGCACCGGAGCCACGACTCGAGGTCCGTCCTGCTAACAGGGCCCTTTTCTGAGAGCTTCAAAAGGGAGTAAATGGAGAGCCCAGCAGAGATAAATACTTTCAGCTGAACTCCGGGTCGGGAGGGGGTCGGAGCTGGGAGATATATTTATGTGTTTGTGCGGGTTTGCGCTATAGCTGCGCCCATAGCCAGTGCGGTAGTAATTAATTCACAAAGAATAGGGTTTGGAGAGGTAAATAAATCAACAAGAGGCTTGTTTGTGTTGGACGTGGAGCAGATTTTAGGAATCCACTTTGGGGTTTTGGTGCCAAATCCAGAGAGTAGAGACGTGGTTGAGCGTGGTCTATCTATGGACTCTGCAAATATAAGAGTATGGGAGTGTATAAGTGTGTGTGTGTCGGGGGAAAAAAAAGCAGGCATGTGTAATTCTACACTACACACTGGGATGCCAAAAGTCATGGGACAGTAAGCAGTATGCTGTTAAATTGAGGCGATGTTCATTATCAGAGTTGGATGGATGAATTAGACACTCAGTTTAACCTGATTCAAATCCATCTTGTGGCTTTTCCACATGGAAGTAGAGCTTCGATCAGGCCCAAAATACCCAGCCCAACCCATAAAATGTCATTATGAGCCCGAGCCCAATTTAAACCCAACATTTTGAGTGTTAAAACTGAGCTTTGAATGAGCGAAATTTGTTCAGAATGGTGTTAATTAACATTGCAACACTGAAGAAGCATAGACCTATTATTGAAGAAAGACGTTCATTAAGAACCAATCTCCTCCAAAAGATTAAAACAGGAACAATGTGAACAACGATTCACAGCCTAAACATTGGTAAATTAAGCTACAAGGATTATGTCTGAATGACTTTCCTCTAATCTAATATAATTTAACATGATTTAGTAATAGAAAGTAATTTGTCAACAAACTAATTTTTTTACATTGAGCTTATAGTCTAAATGCGAAACTAAATGCAAAAAAAAAAACACACACAAAAAAACCCAACAATATGGGTCTGTTTTTCATGCTTTTTACAGTGCTTCAAATCGAGTGCATAATATGCGATAAGGTGATGTTAATTGATGATTAATTGAGTTGAATGGATGGATGGATTGGACAGTTTAACATGACTTAAAATTCCTCCAAACATATGTCTTTATCGCCAACAATGGACAGCTCAGTGGCTCAGTTGGTGCTAATGATCGTGGACGGCGGCATCTGGCTAGAATTGTCCATGCGTACAGATTGACGACGGCAGAATTACAACAATCCCATCCACATTCAATGCAGGAGACACTGCATACATATCCCACTGATCAATGTAGTATTCTCTGGCTTCCATGGGACATGACAAATGTCATGGTACATAATACTGTCAGTTCTGTCTGTTCCATGAGTTCTGGCATGTCCAAATGTTTGGGGACAACCCTTCTATTAATGAATGCATTTAGCTAAATTGAGTTGCACCCATTGTTGCCAATAGGGGCATGTGCAAATGCACACCCAATAAATTATTGTAGAATATTGTCTGTATTGTCTGTGATTAATTGCAGTATTGTGAGTGTCAGTGTGTCTTTGCTATCGTATCAACGAGAAAAGTACACCTTGGTTACTCAAAACAAGCAAAAGGCATGTACTACTTCTCTTAACAAAGGTATATTTTAGGGGTAACATGCAAAAAAAACGATAAATCAGTGTGTCACTTGCTCATCATTACCTTTAAGAGTCAGGTGAGCTCTGACTTTGGCGGATTGCTATTTTAACGTCGCAGCTACCTGGACGTGTCCATTGCTTCTTAGCAGAGGAAACTGACCTGCTCATTCACACTGTGAAGATACACCAGCACCTAATTTACGGAAACAGTAATATTATTTTATTTTGTATTCTGTTTGTCGTTAATGTAAAAGTTGGGTTTGTGCTTTGGGTTTTAGACCACAATAATTTATTGTGGTGACGGACAGTTCTGGTGGAAACAGGAGAGTTGAGGTGCACATTGAATTCTGCCGTGATTTGATCAGCCGTGGTTTTATGTTTTTTGGATACAATCCGGGTTAGCACCCCGAACATCCCTTTCAGACAGCTTCCTCTTACAGCGTCCACAGTTAATCCTGTTGGATGTGGTTGGTTCTTCTTGGTGGTATGCTGACATTACCCTGAATACCGTGGCTCTTGATGCATCACAAAGACTTGCTGTCTTGGTCACAGATGCTCCAGCAAGACGTGCACCAACAATTTGTCCTCTTTTGAACTCTGGTATGTCGCACATAATGTTGTGTGCATTGCAATATTTAGAGCAGAACTGTGCTCTTACACTGCTAATTGAACCTTCACACTCGCACTGCTCTTACTGGTGCAATGTGTAAGATAGCAATTAATCATTTATTGTTCCTGGTAACTTTTACGTTTTATCAAGTGTTTGTGGTGAGTTTCTATGAATGTGTGTTTTGTAAGCACACACACACCTCAGCATGCCTGCTGTTCCGATCCGCTTCACGCCATAACCGCGTCTGACATGCATGACAGTAAGTGCTTGCTAATTACAGCTCAAATGTTGCAGGACAAGGTTTTGTGTCACCAGCCTTCCGGAACAATCCAGCGATTGTTGTGTGAGTTGATTAGGCAGACTGGGCTGCGCCGTTCCTCTCTAATTATCCCCATTTGGGAGACCATTTTCATGCCTCCATGCCCATGACAAAAAAGAGTGAGGGAGGAGGCAGAGAGAGAGAGAGAGAGAGAGAGAGAGAGAGAGAGAGAGAGAGAGAGAGAGAGAGAGAGAGAGAGAGAAGAAAGAAAGAAAATGCCTGAGATTGAAGGTTTTTTTGGTGGATGGTGTTTATGGGGGCTGGTCGGAGGTCCTCTCAAGGGTGTTTAGTTCACTTACAGCTCTGTTGTGGTTGAAAACAGGGCCATTTCAAAGCATTTGGTGGCCCCAAGAAAAATTCAGACCCAAGAGTTCAGTTCAATAAACTTAAGATTAGTAAGGATATGAAAAGTTAATCAAACATTATCAAATATAAAGGATAGGTTTATTTGTTCTAGTTTTTAAAAGACAGAGCAGTGAACTGCTGGTGTATACGGATACTGCTGAACATGTTCCAGTCTGGTTGTATGCTACTGTAAGTAACTCGTGGGAGGGGCCCCTTGAGGGGGATTTTGAGTAATAGCATTGTTGTTGTATTTTCCTGCATTCATCATCACAGAATTTAAAGGGGCACTCACATGGTTTCTCATTGCATTCATAAACAGTCGAGGAAGAAACAAGAACTAAAGCTATGCTTCTTTTTTTCTATGCTAGATTTGTAATAGCAATAGTTAGCATTAGCTTAGCTTAGCTGATGGCTCATTCTGGTAAGAAAGCTGCTATTCCAGTTTATGTATGCTAGCTAATTTAGCAAACACTACACATACAAAGTAGTTATGTATACTACTATACTACTAGTTTTCTTACTAGTGCTAACTAAGCTAAGCTAAGCTAATGCTAACATTTGCTATTAGGGTGGCTAGTAGTACAGCTACTGTATGTGTGTATGTGTTCCCTAACTGTTTCTGAGGCTGGTAACTCTGATAAACTTATCCTATGCAACAGGGGGAACTTTTCCTCTGCTCTTCCTGTCCTTGGCTGGTTCTGATGAGTGCCAGTTTCATCATTATAACATTTTTGATGGTCTCTGTAGTGACTGGACTTGAGGATACTTTAAAAGTTTTTGAAATGTTTCGGATTGACTGACTTTTTTACTTATTAAAATATTTTTTCTTTACTTAGTTGAGTAGTTATTGCTTCTCATAATAAAGATTAGAACATTACTCAATGGGAATATTCACTTTTTCCCCAAAAATATATTTTTTAATGTAATTGTTTACATGATCAGTTTTGGGGCAGAATGTGTTAAATGTTTATACCAGTCTGGAACAGATCGTGTTTAATCCAAGTTTTGGAACAAGCCCTCACTGGTAGCTTTTGATGTGTCTCAGTGTTTGGCTTTTAATGCTCTTTAACCACATCAGATACGTCTGTCTGATGTTTTAAAGTCCGGCTCGTGTTGATGTGCAAGTATTTGATCTTTCTGAAACCATGGCGTCGATGCTGGAACACCACCAAATTAAACGAGTCTTTCATATCTCTGTGGAGGAATTTCAGCTTACTCCTTTTTACAGAATTGTTGTAATTCAGACACATTGAAGGATTTCCTGGGCTTGTCCTGATGAGTGCCAGTTTCATCAGTGTAACATTTTTGATGGTCTTTGGGACCGGACTTAGGGATACTTTCCTGAAAGTAACATTATATCTAGAGTAAAGGGCAAAATGAATGTGTTTTTGATGGATAAAGTAGCTACATATACAACTATATTACTAGTTTTCTGAACAGTGCTAACTAAACTAAGCTAAGCTAATGCTAACTTTTTTATTAAGATAGTAGTGGCTAGTAGTACAGCTATGTGTGTATGTATGTGTTCCCTAACTCTTTCTGAGGCTGGTAACTCTGAGTAACTTATCCTGTGCAACAGAGGGAACTCTTCCTCTGCTCTTCCTTTCCTGGGCTGGTCCTGATGAGTGCCAGTTTCATCAGTGTAACATTTTTGATGGTCTTTTGGTGGATAAAGTCGCTACGTATGCAACTATATTACTTTTTTTTTGCCAGAGCTAACTGGTAAGCTAAGCTAAGCTAAAGCTAACCTTTGCTAATAAAACAGTTTGCTATCAACTGTTTTTGAGGCTGGTAACTCTGATAAACTTATCCTGTGCAACAGAGGGAACTCTTCCTCTGCTCTTCCTTTCCTGGGCTGGTCCTGATGAGTGCCAGTTTCATCAGTGTAACATTTTTGATGGTCTTTTGGTGGATAAAGTCGCTACATATACAACTATATTACTAGTTTTTTTTGCCAGAGCTAACTGGTAAGCTAAGCTAAGCTAAAGCTAACCTTTGCTAATAAAACAGTTTGCTATCAACTGTTTTTGAGGCTGGTAACTCTGATGAACTTATCTTGTTCAACAGAGGGAACTCTTCCTCTCCTCTTCCTTTCCTGGACTGGTTCTGATGAGTGCCAGTTTCATCAGTATAACATCTTTGATGGCTTTGCGATCGCACTTGGGGATACTTTCCTAAAATGTTTCGGATTGACTGACTTTTTTAAGCACACCTGAGCTTAAAGTCACAAACGTATGGCCTGACATTTGCAAAAATGAATTAAAAAGCTAAATGAATGGGTTTTTGGTGGATTTGTGTTCTTGTTTGCTCTTATCTGCTTGATTAATGTTCCCAGACATCTATCAGCTCACTCCTCTCAGTCTCTGTAGGTGTTCATTTCTCATTATCTCGTGTTCAAGCCCTCCTCCAGTGCAGGCCTCAGTGAGGGCAGCTGTATTTCCCCCATTTCCTACAGGTCGGACAGTCATTCGGCCCAGCGGACTGGAGGACTGCTGTTGGGCCCGCCTGCCTCGGGGGCTCCTGAGTGGAGTTATTGAAGTGGAAGTCCTGGTGGGAAGCAGGTTTCATTTTAAAAAGTCTGTGTTCCTCGCCGGGGCCTGTAATTATGTGATTTACAACCAGAAAAGCTCTTTTTTTTCCTTCTCTTTTTCTTCTCCCTGACAGTTCACCCACCTCTGTTTTCAGTGACTAAATGAAAGGGAATTAACTGAAGAGACGTGGGGACAAAAGACGAGGGGGAAAAAACATCATAGCTACCAGTCAGGGGCTAAACGCTTCCATCTGTTTATTTTAATTTGACTCTTGTTCATTTTTTTTCTACTCACTTTTGCTCCTTTTCTCTCTCTCTCTCTCTCTCTTTCTCTCTCTCCATTCATTTCTTTTCATTCACTCCTTCTGCCCGTCCCCCTCAGCCACAGCCTAAAACAGTGCCCGATGGTGGGAGTGGCTTAACAGACATCTGACCAATCAGAGGAGGCTTCACTAGCATCCCCTCCTCCTGGGTTTTTAACTGGCTGCTTGGGCTCCACAGATGTTCCCCCTGTAATGATTTTTCTACCCATTAGCTTAATAGTTGTTTATGGCTGTGAAATGCAGGAATGTGGCCCACTGAAGAGCAGGGGGCTGGGGGTAATAATCCGGGGGGCAAGGGGGTAAAAGGGGTACATATATATACACACACACACATGTACGTTTGTCTCTCTCTACATATGTATGTATGTCCTTGCGTTTAGACATCCATCCTCTGTCTCTCCTGTCTGTCCATCCATCCACCCATCCATCTGTCTATCTACATGCCCCCATCCGACTGTACATCTGTACTGCCTATCTGTCTATCTATTCCTCCAATGTCATCCCTAAATCTATCTATCCATCCATCCATATCTGTTTATGTCTGTCCATCTATCTATGATTATCTGTCTCTCTGTCCGTCCGTTTACCCTTCCATCCATCTATCTATATGTGCCCATCCAACAGTATATCTGTACTGCCTATTGTCTATCAATGCCTCCAATCTATCTATCTATCTATCTATCTATCTATCTATCTATCTATCTATCTATCTATCCAACCATCACTCCATCCATGCATTGTATCTATATGTGCACATCCATCTATATATCTGTACTGTACTTTGTATTTATCCCTCCATTCCTCTATCTATCTATCTATCTATCTATCTATCTATCTATCTATCTGTCTGTCTGTCTGTCTGTCTGTCTGTCTGTCTGTCTGTCTGTCTGTCTGTCTGTCTGTCTGTTCCCATCTGATTTATATTTGTACTGTCTCCTTATCTACCTCCTTGTCTATCTATCATTGTGTTGCACCATCTACTAATCCATCCATCCTTCCAACCATCACTCCATCCATCCATTAATGTATCTATATGTGCCCTTCTGTCTATATATCTGTACTGTCTGTCTATGTATCCCTTCATTCATTTATCTGTCTCTCTGTTCGTCCATCTGTCCGTCTGTTGTGCCATCTATTTACCTATCCATCCATCCGTCTAGTTATCTATTTCTTTATCTATTAGTCTGTTGCTCTGTCTATTCACCCATCCATTCAACCATCACTCCATCTATCCATCAACATATCAATAGGTGCCTATCCACCTGTATATCTACTGTATATATGTATTCTTCCTTCATCCATCTAGCTGTCTATCTATCGATCTGTCTGTTGCACCATCTATTCATCCATTCATCCATACATTTATCTATCTCTTTATCTTTTGCTCTGTCTATCCACTCATCCATCACTTCATCCATCCATTTATGTATCTATATGTGCCCATCCCTCTGTATATCTGTATCTGTCCATTTCTTCATCCATCAAGCTGTCTATCTGCCTATTGTGCCATCAACCCATCCATCTATCCACCAATCCATCTGTCTAATTATCTATTTCTTTGACTGTCTGTCTGTTGCTTTGTCTATTCACATATCCATCCATCCACCCATCCATCTACATTACATTACATTACATTTCATTTGGCAGACGCTTTTGTCCAAAGCGACTTACAATAATGAAGTACAAAGTAATAGGAATTTAGATAACCCATTTTTAGATAGGGCTTAAAGGAGGTCGAAGGGAAATAAAGGGATAGAGAAGTGAAGGAGGGGAAGAAGGAAATGGGGTTAGAAGTAGTTAGTGTGTTAGAGGTGTTAGGAGAGTCTTCAGGAGTTTATTAAAGATAGCGAGAGATTCTCCTCATCTGGTAGTGGAAGGTAGTTTGTTCCACCATTGGGGAACTCTGTATGAGAACAGTCTGGATTGCTTTGTGTGAGTGTTTGGCAAAGCGAGGCGACGTTCATTGGTGGAGCGCAGCGGCCGGGAGGTAGCGTAAGCCTTCAGGAGTGAGTGCAGGTAGGAAGGAGCCTGTTCTGTCATCACCTTGTAGGCGATTGTAAGAGTTTTGAATTTGATGCGAGCATCAACTGGTAGCCAATGGAGCTCAATGAGCAGCGGGGTGACATGTGCCCGTTTTGGTTGGTTGAAGACCAGACGTGCTGCTGCGTTCTGGATCATCTGGAGTGGTTTTACTAAGCAGGCCGGGAGGCCAGTTAGTACGGCATTGCAGTAGTCGAGGCGTGAGATGACCACTGCTTGTACCAGGAGTTGGGTGGCCTGTTGCGTCAGAAACGGTCTAATTTTCCTGATGTTATAAAGCGCGAAGCGGCAGGATCGAGCAACCAAGGCCACATGGTGCGTGAAGGAGAGCGGGTCATCAACCATAACACCCAGGTTCCTAGCAACCTTTGTCGGTGAGAGAGAGAGAGAGTCGATGCTTATAGAGAGGTTATGTTGAAAAGATGGTTTTGCTGGTATGACCAGAAGTTCAGTCTTTGAGAGATTTAATTGAAGGTGATGCTCCTTCATCCAAGAGGATATGTCAGAGAGACACTGTGATATCCGTGCAGAGATTGAGTGATCTTCAGGTGAGAACGACAGGTATAGCTGGGTGTCATCAGCAAAGCAATGGTAGGAAAAGCCATGTGAGTGGATAACCTGACCAAGAGAGGCAGTGTATATTGAGAAGAGAAGGGGACCCAGTACCGAACCCTGGGGAACCCCAGTGGATAGGGAGTGGGCTGAGGACAGCTGTCCTTGCCACGACACCTTGAACGAGCGCCCAGTGAGGTATGATCTAAACCAAGACAGCACATTGTCTGAGATCCCCATGTTTGAGAGTATAGTTAGGAGGAAGTCGTGGTTGACCGTGTCGAAGGCGGCCGAGAGGTCCAGCAGAATGAGCACTGAGGACTGTCCTGCAGCTCTAGCAGTTTTCAACGCTTCAGTCACAGACAACAGAGCCGTCTCAGTAGAGTGTCCTTTTTTGAATCCAGATTGGTTCTGGTCCAGGAGGTCATTCTGGGAGAGGAAGCCAGAGACCTGATTTAAAACTGCTCTCTCGAGTGTTTTAGAGAGAAAGGGTAGCAGTGAGACCGGTCTGTAGTTATCAACCTGGGCGGGGTTGAGAGAAGGCTTTTTAAGCAGTGGTGTCACATGTGCTTGTTTGAAAGCAGTTGGGAAAACACCAGAAGTTAAAGAGGCATTGATGGTGTGAGTGATCTATGTGTGAGTATCTATATACTACATCTACGTCTATGTATCCTTCCATTCCTTCATCCCTCCAGCACCATCTATTCACCCATCAATATATGTCTAGTTATCTCTTTATCTATCTCTCTGTTGCTCTATCTATTCACATATCCATCTATCTATCCACCCATCGATCTCTCTATTTATCTTTATTAACATATCTCATTGTTTATCTGTCTGTTTCTCTGTCTATTCACATATTAATCAATCTACGTAGGTATATGTGCCCATCCATCTGTGTATCTGGGGTGTCTATCTGTCTATGAATCCTTCCATTCCTTTATCTATCTGTCTGTCTGTCTGTCTGTCTATCTATCTATCTGTTGAGCCATCTATTCATGCATTCATCCATCTGTCTGTTGCTCTCTCTTTTCACCTATCCATCCATCCATTGATCTATCCATCCATAAATAACATCTACCTTGTAACCATGGCTTTATGAGTCATTGTATTAGAAACACTGATCTACATAAGTAGTTTTATGGTTCCTGGCTGTAGAGCGGATGTTGTTGAGTTATTTAGCTCAGAGTGGATGAAGGATGAGTAACACCAGTGTGGAAGAGGAGGAGCTATATATAGCTATATAATAGAGGAGTCTGAGTGAATCTACAATTTAATACAGTACATTATACATCAGATCTTATGTTCATTTATAATTTCCTCAGTGAGCAGGTGTGTGTGTGTGTGTGTGTGTGTGTGTGACCCTGGCCCCCGTATGTGCAGTGTTGCCCCCCGGCCCTCCCCCCTGCGCTGCTGGCAGTGCTGTAATGAAGTCCAGGCCGTCAGTAAAGAGGCCGGCGCTCTCCTGTGTACAGTTGCTGATGGCGTTAACACAAACCTCCTGTTTGAACCAAATAAAAAAGAGGCCCTCTCAGAGCCGCTTTATAGAGAGCCGAGCAGTCGCCCAGATCTCAGCGCTACTTCTCTTTTATGGTGAGTGAAGGGAATGGCTTCCTTCAGCGCTCTACTCTTTCATTCCAGACTCTGGTAGCCCCCGATACAGCCTACCGGCCGTCACTTCACCAGCTTCCACTTTACCAGTCAGTCAAACTGGCAGCGCACACGACTGCACAACATGCTAACTACCAAATGCTAACTGGACTTAGCTAAAACGTCATCATAATACACTATATGGGCATAAATACCCTAGTAAAAGAAAGTAGATTAAAGTATAGTAAGCATTATTATCCTATAGTGCACTAAAGTGTTCTTGTAGCCACTTTATTATTAATCAGTATATTTACAGAGAGCTAAGTGTACTTAATTGTACTAAAATGAAAATGAAACTATTTTAAATATACTTAAGTAACATTTAAACATTTAAATCCGTCTAGTATAGTATACTTCGCTGGGTAAAAAAATATATATTTTAATATACTGTACTACAATTTAGCATGTTACAAGTTTACTTTCTAAAAAAAAAATCACATGATACATTGGACAACCTAGCATTAGCTTTTAGCAGCTCCAATAGTTCCAGTGCACCAGAAAACAGCATTGGATTTTCATACAGTTGGCTTAGCATTAGCTTTTAGCTGCTCCAAAGGCTTAAAAGTGCCTAGGGTTATAGATTTTCAAAGATCCAATAGCAACACTGTTAAAAAAACAGCTTTGGTCAAACCAGCATTAGCTTTTAGCCACTACTAGCATTAGCTTTAGGCTGCCCCAGTAGCGCCAATGCTGGGTCTCCCTCATTTTGGTGGACCTAGCATTAGCTTTTAGCCACTCCAAATACTTAATTGCACTGGATAAAAGCATTGTTGCTTTGCTCAGTTATCCTAGCATTAGCTCGGCTATATTTGGGCTAGGGTTATAGCTTTTTATAGCTCCAATAGCAGCACTGTTTAAAAAAAAATCAGTCTTTGCTTTGGTCAAACCAACATTAGCTTTTAGCCACTTCTAGCATTAGCTTTAGGCTGCCCCAGTAGCTCCAATGCTCACTCTCCCTAACTTTGGTGGAACTAGCATTAGCTTTTATCCACACCAAAAGCTTCATTGCACTGTATAAAAGCAAAGTGAGTAAAAAAAATTATCAGTCTTTGCTTTGGTCAAACCAGCATTAGCTTTTAGCCACTACTAGCCTTAGCTTTAGGCTGCCCCAGTAGCTCCAATGCTGGCTCTCCCTCATTTTAGTGGACCTAACATTAGCATTTAGCCACACCAAATGCTTTACTGCACTGGATAAAAGCAAAGCATTGTTGCTTACTTCAGTTAGCCTAGCATTATAGCCTAGATTTATAGCCTTTTGATGCTCCAATAGCTAAAATGTTTCAAAAAGCCACTCAAAAGTTTTTTTTTTTCTTTTAAGCCACTCCAAAGACTTCAGTGTGCTGGATTACAGCATTGACCATTGAATCAGTTAGCCTAGCATTAGCCTTGATACATTTGGCCTAGGGTTAGCTTTTCAATGCTCCAATAGAAACACTGTTTCAACACTGTTTCTGGTTAAACCAGCATTAGCTCTTAGCCACTACTAGCATTAGCTTTAGGCTGCCCCAATAGCGGTAATGTGATTTAATCTGTGAAGCATTTAGGTGCTCTTTTTATCTGGGGAGCTGATAACTTGTGTTTTCTGAAGCTGATAACTTGGATAAATTTATCCTTTCCTGGGGCAGTCCTGATGAGTGCCAGTTTCATCATAGCCGTTCATTAATCAATCAATTCACACACTGCCATCCCATGGCTCTTGACAGACACTTTTCAGTGCCTTTAGTGTATATAAATAGTAAGACAAATACGTTTAAGCACAGAGAACCGCTCCAGAACCCTAAGCTGGATGTTGACATGCATTGGATTTGACAGGAACTGTTTCAAAGGCAGCAATAATTGAGCCATTAAGTTAATTAACGAGTGTCACTCAGATAGCTTGTTATTGAAGGTCATTGTTAAAGCGCTGCGATCGCTGAGCGTGGGGTGGAAGGCCCGCTCGGCTGACTCCGGGAGGGAAGTCCAAAACCACAAACAGATGTCAGTTTACTGAGGCACACATTTGTTTTTACATCCGGAGGCCTTTAGGGAATTATTTGGGATGGAAAGTAATATTCGTTTGTGGGATAACCGCAAGCCTTCCTCAGTGCCGCCGCCGCGCTGTTTGAAGAGGCTATTAATACAAACAAACTACTGGCAGAAGCAGAGCTGTGCTGGAACTGTATCTCTGCTCTTCCTGCATCTCTTTACACAGGATTTCCTCACGCTCTACAACACTGAACTCATCCAGACTATGAAGGAACACATAAAGAAGAAATATAGCCACAATATATAGCCGGAAATTGACGATCCAAGCACGGACACATAGCTTAGCAAGTCAAAAAATCTTGAGAATAGGCCTTATGGTTCAGAAAATATGGATCTAAATGTGTGTGACTCATTAACCACTAGTGATTAGCACTTGCTAGCGGTTAGCATTGGTTAGCGATTAGTCGATTAGCGATGAGCTTCATAGTCCAAATTACAATGTATAATATGCGACTTGACTGAAGGAATAAGTCTAAAAAAGAATTTTCAGAATAGACCCCATAATTCAGCAGTTCTGGCTCAAAACGTAAAATGCTTTGTTATAGCGCCACCGTGAGGCCAATGATGGTATGCATTGGTGGCTAAGTCATTTCACACCAACTGTACCTTGTGTCCAAATCTGGTCTTTCTAGCCCTTAAAGTTTTTGCTGCAGATCGCGTTTTAGCCGAGAAAAATAATAATAATAATAAGAAAAAACCTGACAAAAGCTATAAGGTCCCAGCACAATGTGTTAAATAAACCAAAATACTCTGTGAAGAAGCATTTAGATGCTCTTATCTGGAGAGCTGTTAACAGTTTGCAACTTATCCTGTACAACAGAGGAAACTCTTGCTCTTCCTTTCCTGGGGTCGAGTCCTGATGAGTGCCAGTTTCATCATTATAATGTTTCTCTCGCGGCTTCTTTGTGGTAACTGGACTTGAAGGTACTTTTAAAGAGTTTTTTCTTTATTTAGTTGAGTAGTTTTCCTACCTCTTCACTACTTTACTTTAACTGATGCTCTCAAACACTTTATTAAGAGGCAAGAAATTCAAGTAATTAACTCTTGATGAGTTCAGCACAGCTGTTAACTGAAAGCCTGAATTCCAGGTGACTCTAAATCATAAAACTGACTGAGAAAATACAGCAAAGATGTGCAAAACTGTCTCTATCTAAGCAAGAGGTGAAACTTTGAGGAATCTGAAATATGAAACATTCTCTGGTTTGTTTAACACTTTTTTGTTACACTAAATAAGTACATATGCCTGTTTTAACACACCCTCTGCTACTCTGGATGGACTTGTTAATGAGCTGATTAGTTGTATCAGGGCGTTTTCACACCTGTAGTTCGTTTCTCTGGTCCGAATCAGTTGATGAGTTCGTTTACTTGGAGCGTTTTCTCCCTCTGTTTTTACACTGAACGCTGAAACGTTGCGTTTTTAAACATAGCGTTTCTCTGTGCAGCGCAGATTTATACATAATAAACAGAGTCACGCGGCTGTGAGCAGTGAATGCAGCGTTTGTTCACAGCTGTGGTAATTAGCGTTATCTGGCTAAAATATCAGTTTAGACTGCGTCTTATCAGCCGTTTAGCTCAAATAAATGGACTATACTTAATAGCTGGGTCGGATCGGGACCGGATCACGTTCTCACCACAAGCGAACCGCTCCAGACTTCATTTGGTACCGGACTGAGATCACCTACTCTAGCTGGTCTCGGTCCGGTTCTTTTGATCGCACCCGAGTGCGATTACTGTTTTCACACCTGCTCAATTGAACCGCACTAAAGTTAAAAACGGACCAGAGTTCGTTTTAACCGGAACAAACAGTGCTGGTGTGAAAACGCCCTTAGTTGTATCACATGTGTGTTGGGTGAAGAAAAAAGCCAAACATTTTATACAAGGCAGGGGGGGCACTAGTACCACTAGTACCAGGACTGAAGAACCCTGGGCTATATCACGACCAACACTGTAAACTGTGCAGCAACAGATCTTTAGAGCTTCTGTCTCTGCGTTTATTTTATCTACAAGGTTTTTGAGCTGCTGTAGGTAGGAGTGTGTAGTATTGGAGTGAAGGCCAGTGAGTGATTAAACACAGTGTTTAAAAACTCCAGCAGCACTGCTGTAGTATCTGATCCGCTCACTGTACCACCAGCACAACACACACTAACACCTCATACACCACCTTTACCATGCTAATCAGTGCTGAGAAAAAAAAAGACCCACCACTGGCTCTCCTCGCTGATCCTCCCTCCCCTCCAGACAGCCTGGCTCATGTATAATTACAGAGCAGCCCATGTTTAAATGAGTGTAAAGGCAGGACAGGACCCAGCAGGAGGCTCTCTGAGCTGACTCCGCCCACTCTGAGACTATAGGAAATTTCACACACATACAGACTTTCACAAACATTCAAACAGTCAATAATTATTTTGATGATTTTTTACACTGTAAATGGGGTTACATACATGAAATAGTTTGAACGTTTAAATGTTACGCAATTATAGTAAGACTTTTGTACTATTTTTATACTGTAATTAAAGTATAATTAAAAAATATATAATACAAAGTTGTTTCATTTTATCACTCTTTAAATATACTGCTTATTAATAATAATGTGGCTACAAAAACACTTTAGTGCACTACAGCATAATAATGCTTAGTAAACTTTAATCTACTTTAATCTACTTTAAGTTGCATTGCATGTCTGCAAATGCAATTATGATAAATTGTCACTGACACAATATACTGTATTTTACAGCCCTAATCGATGCTTAAATCAATCTCTTTATTTAGAGAGATGATTTGCATGAATATGAGACAGCCTGAGACAGAAGATGATGAGCCGTTTTTGTTTTTGTCACAGTAGCATTCCTCCCACCGCTACGCTGGAATCCACGCTTCTGCTTTTCTAAGAAGGTAATTACACTAATCTGCAGCTAAAATGCTGCAAAACAAGACGCCAACTCCAGCCTTCCGCAGGTTAAATAGGATGTTTTCACGTCGTTATGATTGAAATGTGTGTTCAGACACTCAGCTGTCACTCTTTTCGTGATGGATGGCGCCACGGTGCATCCAAATATATACACACATATATATACACACACTGACACACTGTCATTATTCTGCAGTTCAGCTGAAGCTAAATTTCCATTTAAAAGCTGCCCTGATTTATTAGAATCCCAGTTATTTACAGAGGAAACCAGTTCTTTACTCTGCTTTACTGTCACTCTGATTTCTGACTGGATGTTACAGTACATTATATGATTATGCTCAGCAGAGCTCAAGTGTTTAACCTCTCACAAACGTCTCACAACTCTCACAAAACCAACTCACACCTTTCTAACAACCCTCTTCCACTACCCTCTTAAAACTCTGACAGTACCATCTCACAATACTCTAAAAAACTATCCTACAACACTCTTACAAACGTCTCACAACACTCACACAACACTCACAAAACCAACTCACGACTTTCCAACAACCATCTTCAACAACCATCTCACAAAACTCTCAAAATACTTTACAACCCTATCACAAATCTCACAACACTCTTACAACACTTTCACTAACCTCTCACAACACTTACAACCTTATTACAAATCTCTCAACAGGCTTACAACCCTATCACAACTCTCTCACAAGCCTCACAAAACCAACTCACACCTTTCTAACAACCTCCTTCCACTACCTTCGCAAAACCCTGACACTACACTTTCACAACTTTTACAACCCTCACAAAACCAACTCACGACTTTCTAACAACCCTCTTACAACCCTCTCAAAACCCTTAAACTACCCTCTCACAACTCTTACAACCCTCACAAAACCCTTAAACTACCCTCTCACAACTCTTACAACCCTCACAAAGCCCCGACACTACCCTCTCACAACTCTTATACAATTGTCACAAAACCAACTCACGACTTTCTAACAACCCTTTCTCACTACCCTGACACTACCCTCTCACAACTGTTACAACCCTCACAAAACCCTGACACTACCCTCTCACAACTCTTACAACCCTCAAAAAAACCCTGACATTACCCTCTCACAACTCTTACAACCCTCACAAAGCCCTGACACTACCCTCTCACAACTCTTATACAACTGTCACACAACCAACTCACGACTTTCTAACAACCCTTTCTCACTACCCTGACACTACCCTCTCACAACTTTTACAACCCTCATAAAACCCTGACACTACCCTCTCACAACTCTTACAACCCTCACAAAACCCTGACACTACCCTCTCACAACTTTTACAACCCTCACAAAGCCCTGACACTACCCTCTCACAACTCTTATACAACTGTCACACAACCAACTCACGACTTTCTAACAACCCTTTCTCACTACCCTGACACTACCCTCTCACAACTTTTACAACCCTCATAAAACCCTGACACTACCCTCTCACAACTCTTACAACCCTCACAAAACCCTGACACTACCCTCTCACAACTTTTACAACCCTCACAACCCTGACACTTTCCTCTCACAACTCTCACAAAATTAATTCATATCTTGTTAACAATCCTCTCACTTTCTAGCAACCCTCTCACAACAATGACACTACTCTTTCACAACTCTCCCAACCCTGACACTACCCTCTCACAACTCTCACAAAATTAATGCATACCTTTTTAGCAATCCTCTCACAAACCTCACAAAACCAATTCACAGCTTTCTAACATCCCTCTCACAATAATGACACAACTCGTTCACAACTCTCCCAAAAACAATTCACAGCTCTCTAACAACCCTGTCACAACCCTGACACTACCCTCTCACAACTCTTACAATCCTCACAAAACCAACTCACAACTTTTTAACAACCTTTTGCCAACCCCAAAGTACCCTCTCACAACCCTCACAAAACCAATTCATAGCTTTCTAACAACCCCCTGAGAACCCTGGCACTACCCTCTCACAACTCTTACAAAATTAATTCACAGCTTTCTAACATCCCTCTCACAACAATGACACTACTCTTCCACAACTCTCCCAAAAACAATTCACAGCTCTCTAACAACCCTGTCACAACCCTGACACTACCCTCTCACAACTCTTACAATCCTCACAACGTTTTAACAACCTTTTGCCAACCCCAAAGTACCCACTCACAAAACCAACTCACAACTTTCTAACAATCCTCTCACAACCCTGATACTACCCTCTCACAACTCTCACAAAACCAACTCACCAAAGGAGAACTGGGAAAAGACAAGGACAGGGGGCAGTATAAAAAGACGAGTAGAGAGCAAAGGAGAAAAAGAGTGAGAAAAGGCGGTAGAAGGATGGATAGAGAGTGAGGGAAGGAGGTAAAGAAAGAAGTAGAGAGAGAAAAAAAGAGAGAGAGAGCATGTAAAGTACAGTGTTTTGCAGTGAGTCCTCAGTACAGACACAGATGTTGCTCTAGTCTTGACTGGGCTTCAAAGCCTGCAATCTTCCGGACCTATAATTAGAAGAGCCGGCCGGGGGAGGGCGAGAGACACAGAGAGAGAGAGAGAGAAACAGAGAGAGCGAGAGAGAGAGAGAGAGAGAGAGAGAGAGAGCGCGGCTCTGAGGGATGGTATTCAGCGGTAGGCCGAGCGAGGCCCTATTTTGAAGCCTAAATTATAAGTCTGCTCCCGGATTCTACTGAGTCATGGGTTTCTCCTGTCCAACCAGAACCTTCTTCACCCTTCCAGATTCTGCAGAAAGACCACAGCGAGGAGCCGCGAAGCCCCGCCCCCGAAAGCCCCGCCCCTTTTTAAGCCGAAGCTTATTTTGCAGCACTTGATGGCCTTAGCAGATTAGACTAAACAAATGTTAGCCCTGCACGGACAAACCGCCACTAAATAAACCGCCCGCCCTCACTTTACCACTTCACCTCGGACAGGAAGTTCACCCAGGAGAAACTGCCCACGGATATGTTCTTCAGAATTAACAGATAATATGCCCATCCTATTATCCTGGAAACGTACGCAATAAAACATTATCTGTTAAAGGTTTCAAAGGGACACACCTTTGCATTGGATTTAAAAAAAATTATATCATTTTTTTTCCTATATTGTAAATTAATATTAAAGTCATCCAGACTATGAAGGAACACATGAAAAACAAGGAACTTTTGGTCTTCCTTTCCTGGGGCAGCCCTGATGAGTGCCAGTTTCATCATTATGACGTTTTTGATTGGTCTTTCTTTTCAGACTGACTGGCCTTCTTTTCTTAGTTTAGTAATTATTGCTTCTCATAATCTGGATTCGAACATTACTCAAATATTCACTATTCACTGTATACCTGTAACTCTACCTCTTCACTACTTTACTTTAACTGATGCTCTCAAACACTTTATTACACCTATTAGGAGTGAAGAAATTCGAATAATTAACTCTTGATGAGTTAAGCACAGCTGTTAACTGAACTCTGAATTCCAGGTGACTCTACCTCATAAAGCTGCTAAAGAAAATGGGGGGGTTTTATATACTAAATGGTCAAAGGAATTGGGACGCCTACCTTTATTTCTTGTTTCTTCAAGGCTAAAATCATAAGTATTACAAAGAGTTTATCCTGCTTTTGTTGGCGTAACTGTCTTCAACATTTCTACTAGTTTTTGAAGCATTGCTGTGAGAATTTGATTGCATTCAGATATTTTCCAAGCCATTACGTTTTGTAAAATGAAGTGTAATGGGATGGAGTGCTACAGACTAGTAGCTCTCCAGCCCAGAGGGTTGTTGATCTCAAAGCAGGTAAACCCTAAAAAAAAGGAAAAGATAAATAAATAAACACACGGCTCTTCATGCAGAATCGAACCCGTATTGTCAGGGTCGCAGTCCAATACACTACCACTGCCCCGGCTAATGAATTGGGACACAGCCCTGGGGAAAAACACCCTTATAAGGAGATAGGGAGCCTGAGAATGGGTGGGAAAACGAGAACAGGTGGAAACTAAAGTCATGTCGAGTGTGACAGAGAGACAGGGGAGGTATGTAAACAAAAGCTCACCAGAGAAGCATTTTACAGGCCAGATGTTTGATGCTTGCGGGCCACAACTGGCGTTAGACATGGTGCCAATTGGTGTAGCCATATTTGTCTGGTCCAGAGAGTCCTATTCTATTGGCAGTACTTGGGTACAGGGACATGACAATCTGTGTTTAGACATTGAAACACTGCACTGATTGTTGCTTCTCTACAGTATATGCATGGACAATTCTGGCCCGATGCTGCCAGTCACAATCATTGCCACTTACTTCCACCAACTACTGACTCTGTGGACTCAATTCCCAAGCCGTGTTTTGAGGTAACATGTCATGATCAGTTTCCATAGGGATATTACCAAGGTTTTTGGCATGTTAGCATATGGATTCTATGCCTACCTTTTGTGAAAGGTATGGAAAATAAATTTAGCAAATAGGGGCCCCTCTCTAAAGTCTCCAGTGACCCCGAATAAGTCAGATAACAGCATGTACTATATATTTTTTTGCCCTTATCATACAACTCTGCTGACAGAGCCTCTGGGCGTCCATGGCTAACGTTTAACAGAACCTTAATCCTAAGAGTAGCCAACTAAAATCCACCCTGCGCTCCACACCGAGCGCTGACCTTACACACTATCGCGTCATCTCCATACACTCGGCTCCCCCCGAGCTCGCCGCTCTCCCTCCTAGAGCCACTTAATCTCGTCAGCAGCCCGATTACATCTCTTCCTGTTTCTCAAAGGCGGCTTCATGCAGCCCAGCTGCCCTCTCCGTGACCACGCTTCAGAGTCGCTGTAGTTACCTGATCTTCATCAGCAGAACCCAATACGACCCATCATTAAGCAGGAAAAGCCTATACAGACTCGCTCTCTCACTTTCCCTCCATCTATCTCATTGGATGTTTTCGAAAGCCCCCTTCCCCCGGCCGAAGGAGAAGCCAGCTAAATCCGCCTGACCCCCTTTTGATCAAATTACCCGCAGAACAAATAAAGAAACAAGGAAGAAAAACATATCAAGCTAGCTTACATGCTGCAGCTTAGATCTCGGCGACGTTAGCGCTAACTCAAACCAAATGTAACCGAGAGGGTTCACTCAGACGTGTCTGAAGGCCGGGCAACAGTCCGAGCTTTGTGTTTGTCCTGCAGCTACACCAAATACAGCGCAAAGCCTCAGTACCTCCCACAGCCTTCCACAGGGCCACTGCTTTCAAGGTCAAAATGTTCTTGTTCAGGTTCAAGCTTTGAAAGTGTTCACTAACATTTGTAACATTTGTAGCTGATCCATAACTTTATTCAGTCATATGAAAAATGTATTATTATAGATATGCAAAAACACACCTCAGGCGACTCTGTTTGTGGCGTGCTTGCAGAAATGGCCTCTTTCTCATCACTCTCCCATACAGCTTCTCCTTGTGCAAAGTGCGCTGTATTGTTGAACGATGCACAGTGACACCATCTGCAGCAAGATGATGCTGCAGCTCTTTGGAGGTGGTCTGTGGATTGTCCTTGACTGTTCTCACCATTCTTCTTCTCTGCCTTTCTGATATTTTTCTTGGCCTGCCACTTCTGGGCTTAACAAGAACTGTCCCTGTGCTCTTCCATTTCCTTACTATGTTCCTCACAGTGGAAACTGACAGGTTAAATCTCTGAGACAACTTTTTGTATCCTTCCCCTGAACAACTATGTTGAACAATCTTTGTTTTTAGATCATTTGAGAGTTGTTTTGATGATCCCATGATGCCACTCTTCAGAGGAGATTCAAATAGGAGAACAACTTGTAATTGGCCACCTTAAATACCTTTTCTCATGATTGGATACACCTGGATATGAAGTTCAAAGCTCAATGAGGTTACCAAACCAATTTTGTTCTTCAGTAAATCAGTAAAAAGTAGTTAGGAGTATTCAAATCAATAAAATGATAAGGGTGCCCATACTTTTGCACCGGTCAAATTTTGGTTTAATGCATATTGCACATTTTCTGTTAGTACAATAAACCTCATTTCAATCGTGAAATATTACTGTGTCCATCAGTTATTAGATATATCAAACTGAAATGGCTGTTGCAAAAACCCAAATATTTAGAACTAAAAATGATTAACATTAATAGGGGTGCCCAAACTTTTTCATATGACTGTATTTGACCCAGATAGCATGAAGATCTGGCCCCAGATATATGATGATGAAGATGAAGATGTATGGCATGTATGGAGTTGGGCCAAACATGGTTACTATACTTGGCAACCGGGAAGTTGGCATAAGTGTACCAAGCAGATTCCCATATTATACTCACCAACTGGGCTTTTGGTACAAGCAGCCTGGGGCAGATTCTCATAATATACTCAGTAACTGGGGCATTAGTACAAGCAGCCTGGGGCAAATTCACACTTTATTCTCTGCAAGTTGGGTGCTGGTTGAGGGTGCTGCAAATCCCCACAGTATACACAGTAACCAAAGTTTACTTTAGCACATGTGGCTCAGGCCAAACCCATACTATACTCAGTAACTGAAGTGTTGATACAAGTAGCTTAGGCAGATTCTAATATTATCCTCTGCAACTGAAGTGTTGGCACAAGCACCTTAGGCCAAATCCCATATTATACTCGGCAACTAGAGTGTTGCTACATGTAGCTTGGGCCAATCACTATATTCTACTTAGCAACTGGGGCGTTGGTACACATTGGTACACATGTGGTCCCTACATTATACACTGTAACCAGAATGTTGTCAGAGTTTGGCTTAGGCCAATCCCACAATCCCATACTATACTCAGAAGCTGGGTTGTTGGCACAAGCGTCTTAGGCCAATCATATTAAACTTGGCAACCGAAGTGTTGGCACAAGCATCTTAGGCCAAATCCAATATTATACTCGGCAACTAGAGTGTTGCTACATGTAGCTTGGGCCAATCACTATATACTACTCGGCAACTGGGGTGTTGGTACAAGCAGCCTGGGGCAAATTAACATACTATACTCCGCAACCTGGGGCCGATTCACATTTTATACTCTGCAACTTGGGTGTTGGCACAAGTGTCTTAGGCAAATCCCCACAATATACACAGTAACCAGAGTTTTGGCAGAGATTGGCTCAGGCCAAACCCCATACTATACTCAGAAGCTGGAGTGTTGGCACATGCGGCTCAGGCCGGACTCCTATATTATTGGTACTATATTATTGGCAGCCTGGGGTCAATATGCATACTTTACTCAATAACATAGGGCCAATTCACATAACTTAGGTGTTGGCACAAATGTCTTAGGCTAATCCCCACATAATACAAAGTAATCAGAGTTTTGGCAGAGTTTGGCTCAGGCCAAACCCCATATTATACTCAGAAGCTGGAGTGTTGGCACATGCAGCTCGGGCTGATTTCCATATTATACTCACAAACCAGAGTTTTAGCACATGCAGCTTGGGCTGATTCCGATACTATACTTGGCAACCCAGGTGTTGATATTAGCAGCCTGGGGACAATTCACACATTATACTCAGCAACCGGGGTGTTGGTACAAGCAGACTAGGGCAGTTTTCCATATTATACTCAGCAATCAGAGTTTGGGAAAAGGCAGCTTAGACTGATTACCATACTATACTCAGCTACCAAGGTTTTGATATAAGCAGCCTGGGGCCAGTTGCCATATTACACTCTGCAACCGAAATGTTGATACAAGTGTTTTAGGCCAATCCCCATATTATACTCAGTAACCAGAGTTTTGGCACATGAAGCTGGCCCAAAGCAACACAGGAAATTGCTACCTGAACCATCTCTCTGTGGAAACATGCATTGTGGTAAAATGTATCAGTATTCTAGTTTTTTTTTAGGAGAAATTCTGTGTTTAATGTATTTAATCTGTCTGTCTGGACAGGGCCGGTCACTGCACTGTAAACCCAGAACAACTCAAATGTTTTTAAAAGTCTGTTTTACATAAAATTGGATATTTCTAAACAATACTCAACTATTTTGAGTTAGTTGAACATTTGTGGGCACATATACTGTACTATTCAAACTGAGATGTTATACTAACTGAGTTTAGTCTGTTTTGCCATTGGCAGCTACTTTTCCATTGGCTTCTGTCACAATCTATTTGCATACTGGGAGTGTCCAACAGTTTCTGACTCACACTCACCATCAGTGTGTAGTGATTCCCCCTGGACTACCTTAGAAATAAATCAACTTCCCCTTTAGTTGTCATAACTTGATGTTTTAATTGATGCTAACTCAAGTTTTTATTCAACATTACTTAAAACAAATTGAGCAAACCGGCTGCCTTAAAAAAGTTAAGTAAACTCAACTTATCTGGTCTTACAGTAAAACAAAAAAAAAATTTAGTTGTAAAAACTTGATGTTTTAACCGGTTGCCTTAATTTTTTAAAGTAAATTCAACTTATCCAGGCTAACAGTGTGGGACTGATCTCCTACAGTGAGCAGAGTAAGTATAGTGAGTATAGTGTAGCGAGTATAGTGAAGCGTAGTGGGCAGGAACACACAGCCGGCCCTGTTATTAAAGCCTCCGCCACTGGAATGCACTCCACCTCATGTGACTGAGGAGCACAGTCTTGTGTCAGAGTTGTTTGTACGAGTGTGTGTGTGTGTGAGAGGGTTTAGTTTAAAGGTAGACGGTTTGGGGTAATTACGAGCATGACGGGACATGACGGAGGTAGAGGTGTAGGCCGCTGTAAGCCGCGGATGGGGTGGTGTTCGGCTTTGATCTCCGGTCCTCCACACCCCTCCACAGGAGCATTTCAATGGCCTTCACAACCTGACACACATCAGCCAACGGGAACACAGCGTGCAGACGTCCGTCCTGTCAGCGCTACAGTACTGACTGTCTAATAAACAGCTGTCCACCCCGCTGACACACAGTTACACAGTCACACGGAACTGTTCGGAAGTAAGAACATGAAAAAGTACTCGCCCCTTTACAGATTTCTTTAATATTAATAACTTTAATTTAATAACTAATAGCTTTGGGACTCCAGATAACCCCAGTGAGTTACTATTACTCACTAATGGAGAAAAAAAACATGGAACACTGGTGGTGAACCTTCCCAGGAGTGACCGGCCGACCGAAAAAATTACTCCAAAAGGGCATGAACAACTCATCCAGGAGGTCCCACAAGAACCCAGAACAACATTTAGTTTAAAGAACTGCAGGATCTCACTAAAGCCTCAGTTAAGATCAATGTTAATGATTCAATAATAAGAAAGAGAGACTGGGTGAAAATGAAGAGTCTCCATGGGAGATTTCCAAGATAAAAAACACAGCTGACCAAAAAAAAAACAACACAACAATCCGTCTCACATTTACCAACTAACATCCTAATGATCTGATGAGAACTTTGGGTAAATATTCCTTGGACTAACGTGACAAAAGTGGAACTTTTTGCAAGGTGTGTGTCTCGTTACGTCTGCCGTAAAACACATAATTCAGAAATTTAAAAAAAAGAACATCATACTGAACGTAGTAAAACATGGTGGTGGTAGTGTTGTGATGGTCTTGTGGCAATAGATGGAATCAGGAATTTTGCCGTTTACCAGACAATCCTAAAAGGAGAATGTCCAACCATCGGTTTGTGATCTTAAACTCAAGCGTACTTGGGTTCTGTAGCAGGCCAATGACTTTAGCATATGCTACACTCTGTCCTCTCGCATGCTAAAAGTGGTGTGGACAGTGTCACTGTCTTGTCTCTTGGGCCAAAGAACACACATTATATCTTATATACTTAGATATTCATGGTTTGCTGCTCAATTATTGATTCAAATTTTACGATTTGCTAAATCTAATTTAGGTCCCTTAAAGGTCTCCTTCTGCTAAACTCCACTTTTTCTTGTTCTTTTTGAAGTACCTTAGGTCTCTCTGAGCTGTATATGATGCTGCAACTGAAACTGTTTCTTAGGCTCCCTTGTCTGCAGCAGCTAGTAAAAGAAAATCCTCAGAAATACAAGTTAATCAGAGAGATGTTCATGGCCTCGCCCACCTCGGCTCAGGCTGTGTTTACAGCAGCTAGTCAACGTTAGCTATCTTGTGTAAGTAACTGTAGGTTTAAATTGGATCTCCGGTTGATTCTGTGTTTCACCAAGACACTAGGGAAGCACGGTTTGACAAGGCAGCACAATTTGGCAGAAAACCACAATTTGGCAGAACAACTTTACCCAGCACTCAGTGCTGTATCTTTATAACTAATGCTGTATCTCTAAAAACATTTTGTACTTTAAGTTTAAGAGCTGTAAAATTGACTGTGGCGGAAAGCAAGTAGGCATTGTCTGCTTAGCCAATTAGTGCTGTTAGCCAATCCGAGGCGATATATTTGCATGTATAAATATTCACGAGCAAGAGCCGAAATCCTGCGTTTCTTCAGAGACCACTAATCCAGTGAACTAAAGCATGGCTAAATAGAAACACCTGAGCACTTTTTTTTCCACCAAAAAACGGCTCAAATGTCATTCATTCATACTAGAGACACAACTAACTAAACATTAAAATGAATAAAAAAATGATGGAATGAGATCTTTAATCTAGAACTGCAAACTAGTCCTCACTAAGGTTGTCAGTGTAAGATAATCTGCGTTCACACTGGAACGCGACGGATTTGCTTGCGTCAACCCGATTTGTTGCTTGTGGGCGTGTCAAGCTCAACGCGCGCGTCTGTCATGGTCCAGCCTCCGACAAGAAAAAAAAGGCACAAAAAATTGTATCGCTTCAATGGAACGAAAAAAATATTTAAGAAATGTGTGTGGTATTAAATATGTATTTTTTAACTAAATTAAGATTACTAAAATGGTTATAAAATAAATTGATTTTGATAAGGGGAATTTTATATATATATAAGTTATACCATCCAGTCAATTATATTCCGCCTTGTTTGTGATTGGTCCGAAGAAATGCTAGAAGCCAATCGGGTTAGAATGTTGCTTCATAATTCATTTGCATAAAGTTGAGAAAATTTCAACTCCTTGTCGCTTGTCGCCTCTCACGTGTCGCGGCGACAAATCCCGCGCTGACATAGCAATTGAATGGTTGCCTGTTGCGTTGTTGCTTTCCAGTGTGAACGCAGGGTTAGGGTCGGCTTTAAAAACTGGACCCAATACTAACCCATGTTCAAAAAGTTCAGTAGTTAAGAAATATCCACCTACATTTGACCTGAAACTGGCATGTCCTCTCGTGCCATGTCACCATATACTCTTATATACATTACGTTGGGCTAAAATTTGGTCGGAGGTTGTTTTTTTAGCATTCGGATCTCAGCCTGAACGCTAAGACCACGCTACGCTAAATACGGCAGGAGAACGAGGGGAAAGAAGGGCAGTGCTGTTCTTATACACAATGTTCTACCAAATGAGAGGCTCTTCTGACACGTAGTCCATACTCAAAATGCCGCTGCGCTCACAACTCTACTACTTTTGTGGCTGGCGGCTGCCTGAGCAGTTAGCGCTTAGCAGTTAGCCTTCGACAAACAGGGAGAGACGTGGCTGTGCGACACACGGCAGAGCACGCAGAGCTCTTTTTATGATGTTTTACTACACCAAAATGCCCATTTTACACAGGTGTTCTCCTTTAATATACGGTATTAAGCTAAAATTAAGGTGGCCGGTAATAGGGGACCCTTGTAATTCCTCAGGTCTTGCCGCTGAGGGGCGCCTAAGTAAACCAATTTTTTAAATATTAAAAAAAACATTCTTTTTTAAAGTCAAACAAGCGCTGAACTTGTATCTACACCAATTTCTCTCTTGAAACTCTTCCGTTTATTTAACGTTTGATTAGATTTACGCAATTCTGACTAAAATGCAGTTAAGAATGATCCACATTTGACCTGAAACTGACACGTCCCCTTGTGCCATGTCACCATATACTCTTATATACATTATGTTGGGCTAAAATTTGGTCTGTGGTTGTTTTTTTAGCATTCGGATCTCAGCCTGAACGCTAAGACCACGCTACGCTAAATACGGCAGGAGAACGAGGGGAAAGAAGGGCAGTGCTGTTCTTATACACAATGTTCTACCAAATGAGAGGCTCTTCTGACACGTAGTCCATACTCAAAACGCTCGCGGCTCTACTACTTTTGTGGCCGGCGGCTGCCTGAGCAGTTAGCGCTTAGCATTTAGCCTTCGACAAACAGACGAGAGAGAGAGAGACGTGGCTGTGCGACACACGGCAGAGCACGCAGAGCTCTCTGTCATTTCGCAGAACTCTAATCATCGTCCTGAAAATTACAGTTTTACAGGCTTAAACAGAGGGCAGAAAATAACGGGCCTGCCTGCAGCCAGGCTTCCAGCAGAGCTTCAGACTGTTTATTATCCTCAAACAACAGAGCAGCAGCAGCAGGAGGAGGAGGAGGACGGGTAAAACCGTCGCGGGGTTACAGCTTCAGATCTTACCAGATATGGCGAAACCTCTTCCCTTTAATTTTACAACCTGAGCCTGACGTTTCTGTGAGCGCTGCTGATAAACATCAGAGGTGTGCGAGACGTCGTGTAAACTTTATTCCTATTCATTTGAGACAGTAAAATTTATGGTTTGGATAAGAAAAGAGTTTGTAAAAGAAACGAGCTTGATTTTGCATTATTCTGCAGTGGAAGTGCTTTAGATTTGCTGTTATACAGGGCTATCTCAAAAAATTAGAATAGCATTGAAAAGTTACTTTATTTCAGTATTTTAGTTCAAAATGTGAAACTCATATATTATACAGAGTGATCTATTTTAAGCGTTTATTACTTTCATTGTTGGTGATTATGGTTTACAGCCAATAAAAAACCCAAAAATCAGTGTCTCAGAAAATTAGAATATTATACATTATAAGGCCAATTGGTGCGTTTGGAAGTGTGCTAAGTCCTGCTGGAAAATGAAATCTGCATCTTCATAAACGTTGTCTGTAGTAGAGGGAAGAAGCATGAAGTGCTGTAAGATTTTGTGGGAAAACAAAACTGCACTGATTTTAGACTTGATAATAAAACACAGTGGATCAACACCAGCAGATGACACGTCTCTCTTTATCCAAACCATCACTGATTGGTGGAAACTTCACACTAGACCTCGAGCAGTTTGGACTGTGTGTCTCTCCACTCTTCCTACAGACTCTGCTCCCTTGATTTACAAATGAAATGTAAAATTTACTGATGATCAGTGATGGTTTGGATAGACATGTCTGTCATCTGCTGGTGTTGATCCACTGTGTTTTATTATCAAGTCTAAGGTCAGTGCAGTTTTGTTTTCCCACAAAATCATCAAATTACAGCAATTCATGCTTCTTCCCTCTGCTACTGACACTTTTACAGAGATACGGATTTCATTTTCCAGCAGGACTTGGCACACTACCCACACTGCCAAAAGTACCAATTGGTCTTATTATATAATATTGTAATTTTCTGAAACACTGATTTTTGGGGTTTTCATTGGCTGTAACTATCATCAACAATAAAAGAAAAACTGAATTATTATAATTTTTTGAGATGCACTGTTACAGTGCTGAACTGCTGTAGGGTAAATGGATAAATACACTTGGGGGTATCCCTCAGAAACTAGGGGTAGCTTTAGGGGGCGAGCGGAAAAGTGGGGGTAGGGATAATATAGACCAGTTCCAGTTTGGCAGTGGAGCGTTTTCTGGCGTCCCCCCGCCTCACCCACCCCTGCCCCTGGGTTCTGCACTCTTACACAAACCTCGCTGACAGACAGGAAGCACTTAGTCGCCTGCTGCTCGCCCCTCCAACCGCCGACACTCGATACCCATTCAAAGGCCCAGGTTTAGCGAAGAGCTGCGCTCGCGTTCCTCCCTATACCATTTCACAGGCATGATAAATGGAGGGGGAATGCTCGATATTAAGCATCTGCTTTCCCTCCTACTCATTTTAACTCCGGCGAGACGCTTTTCCTGCGTTAAACGCTTTACTAAATCATATCCGCGGTGGAAGGAACGCTTCATGCTAATGCTGACGCTCGTTTTTGAAAGCTTAGTAAGGGAGCAGTTAGCATGAAGTTAACTGTATTTGTGAAGGCTAGCCCTGTTAGCTTTCATGTCGAAATAGTTAGTAGCTTGTTGCGTTCAAGCTAAGATATCTCATTCCCAGAGGTGGAAAGTAACGAATTACATTTACTCAAGTTACTGTAATTGAGTAGATTTTATGAGTAATTTGTCATTTTTAAAGTAGTTTTTAAAATAGGTAATTTTTACTTTTACTCAAGTACATTTTGACACAAGTAATTTACTTCGCTACATTGGAAAACTCCCCATTACTGAGTACAAAATAAAATGCTGGGGAGAAAAAAACAATTGTCTGATTTAAAAAAAAAAAAAAAAAAATTTGGCACGGATGCTCGCGCATGGAATATCGAGGCAGTAACGTCCTCATGCAATACAAAATGTGCCCCGCCAGACAGAGCTGCAGCTTTCAAAACTTCCACATCAAACCTGAGAAAGCATGTGGTGTAAGTATTTTTATCATTAAACAATCTGCTTAAATGTTAAAAAAAAATGTAAATAGCACTTAAAGCAGAGAAATGGCAAATTAAAAAATAATAATGACCTGTAAAACTATAAAATTACAGTTTATAGTCGCCTATATGACCATAACTTTTAACAGTAAAGAAAAAAATGGATGATAGAAACCTATACCACTTGTTCTTGAAAATGTTTTATGGGGAGGTCTGAACAAATACTGCCTCACAGGTCCAAATTATTATGTGGAATAATAGTTTAATTTATGATTTGTTTTTACTTTTTTACATCAAATAATTAAAAGTAACTATGTAACTTTTACTCAAAGTACATTTTAAATTGAGTACTTTTTACTTTTACTCGAGTAGATTTTTAGATGGGTACTTTTACTTCTACTTGAGTAGAATTTTAGCAAAGTAAAGGTACTTTTACTTAATTACAATTTTTCAGTACTTTTTCCACCTCTGCTCATTCCTTTTTTTCAATTTTAATTTGCAAGAGCACCAAAAAGACATAATCTTACCAAGACAGAGAACATTAGCGTATTAGCGTAGCTGGCTAGGCTAGGCTAGCTAGCGCTATATTATATGGGGAAACGTGGGGATGATGTTACTAAACTGGGGAGCCTTTGCGAGTTCTGCCCTAAAACAAAAAAAGGATGCGCTCTTACATATTAAAAAGTCACTTTATTTCAGTTATTCAGTTTAAAATCAGGTGAAAATCATGAATTATATAATTCTATTAAACACAGAGTGATCTATTTTAAGCGTTTATTTATTTTATTGTTGATGATTATGGCTTACAGCCAATGAAAACCCAAAAAAGAACAGTGTCTCAAAAAATTTGAATATTATATAAGACCAATTGTTACTTTTAGTACTTTTGCCAGTGTGGGCAGTGTGCCAAATCCTGCTGGAAAATGAAATCTGCATATCTTTAAAAAAAAATCTGGGAAAACACTGCACTGACTTTGGACTTGGCGCTTAAAATAGTTCACTCTGTGTATTTAATTCATCTATATAATAAATGAGTTTCACATTTTGAACTGAATTACTAAAATAAAGTATTATTTTAGTAAAAATTTAAACCTATTTTTTTATCATTAAAAGGAACGGAACTACTGGCAAGTCATTCCTTTTCTTAAGCACCTGAATGGATTTCTCTTTTGGCATACCACTGGCTCAAATCTATTTTATAAATCAGCAGGATGTGTTCCGAATCGGAATTGGGAAGGCTGTGATTTTTATTTTTGCTATTTAGACTTCAAAACAGAAATAGATCAGTCTGATATGAGGGCATGTCTAGATGTTATCTTATTAGGTGACCCATCTCCACGTTGCTTGGCATTGTGTTGCTCTCAGACAACAAACCACTATGTTTTTAGCATTGCGCTGTCTCTAACTGGTATTAAACAACCCCTAATTGAAATCACGTCATAAATCAAACTATATCCAGATCAACTTAATATGAAAATAATTATATTTGACTGCTGTTTTATTTCAGCTCGTTTTCATTCCGGCTTCCCATCGTTCAATAAAACCCCATCCAGATAGAGTGACCGTGGAGCTGTCCTCCACAGTCACCGGACCTGAACCCAATCCAGATTTGAGGTTTGGGGTGAGCTGGAGCACAGAGTAAAGAAGGCAAAGGAGCAACAAGTGCTAATAAACACCTCTGGGAACTCCTACCTTCCTTCAAGAATGCTGGAACACTTTTCATTTCAGGTGGCCACCTCTTGAAGCTCATTGAGAGAATGATGCCAAGAGTGTGTAGAGCAGTAATCAGAGCAAAGGGGGATATTTTGAAGAAACTAGAATAGAAAATGTTTTTTTTAGTTATTTCACCTTTTTTTTTGTTAAGTACATAAAACTCCACATGTGTTCATTCATAGTTTTGACGCTTCAGTGAAAATCTACAATTTAGTAAATAGTCATGAAAATAAAGAAAACGCATTGAAAAAGAGAGAGAAGGTGCGTCCAAACCTTTTGGCCTGTACTGTATGTATATACAGTATATGTTACGGGGGTGAGAAACACAAAAGTAACGCAATAGTTACTTTTACTGGTAACTAGTTACTTTTATAGTGGAGTAACTCAGTTACTTTTTTTTGGAGAAGTAACTAGTAACTATAACTAATTACTTGTTCAAAGTAACATGCCCAACACTGTGTGAATATATATATATATATATATATATTTTTTTTTTACATTACTTTTACTTTTATACTTTCAGTAGTTTTGAAATCAGTATTTTTATACTTTTGCTTAAAAGAGTAAAAAGCTTGAGTTGCTTCTTCTTTTAAGTGTTTTAAACCCTGGTATCTACAATATACTTCTATACTTCTACCTACAGAGTAATGAATGGAGATCCAGTGCAAATGTGAAAAGTATATATATATATATATATATATATATATATATATATATATATATATATATATATATATAGTGGGTATAATATATAGTGGATATTAAAATGAAATGATCAGACTGGTGTAAGTGAACGTCTAGCTGTTGTCTTATTAGGTGACCTCATCTTGTTCTTGTCTCAGTGGGCTGAACCCTGGTTATTGGTGGGCTGGGTTGCTGTGGGTAAGCAGGGCGACCCCCGTGCCCTCGGCGAGGACGCTCCCCGTGAGCTCCTGCATTAATCCACATTCCTCGCACTACGGGTTCAAAGTGCACCCTCGCTCTAGTGATCCGCCCCGGCACAGGCCTGGGGATTTGGGCTTTAGTGAGGGATGGATGGATCCCCCCCCCCCAAACACTTCTCCAACTCTCAGTTCTCACATGACCCAGTGAAATAGAGATAATGGCTGAGGGGGAGGTGTGTGTGTTATGGGTGAGTGTGTGTGTACTCTCGGAAAAAAAAAGAAGTATGCTTAAATTGTGCTGAAATAGGTCTGTACTTAAGTTATTTTGGAACCAATAATTTGTACTTAATTACTACTTTTTTGTAATTTAAATGAAATAAATTTGCACTCATTTGATATTGAGTAAACTAGTCGTATGTTTTTTTTTTTTTTTTCGCCACTATTTAATATAATTTAAATATATTTGTGTGAGCTGTGTCCGACTGAACATTAAAAATCTATTAAAAATGTGATTAAAATATAGATTTAACATCACATTCATTTTGAGGAGTGTATAAAAACTGGGGAAAACAAAAGCAATATATCTCATTGCTACAAGTACTTTTTTTTACGTTCTTTTACCGACACTAAAGTGACTAAAGTAAACTTTTTTTTAGGTATAAATTTAACACATTAAAGTTAATTAAAAGTAGAGTTTTATTGCAAAAAATATCTACTCCTTTAGACTCGTTTAGTAAAAGTAGTTTCATCATAAAAAGCACAGTTTCATTAAATAATACTAAGCATATATTTTTATACACTTAAATACATCACCAGTATAAAATCAGCACAGTTAAATAAAGTATATTTTTTTCAAAGTAGACTGAATTACAGATTAAGTAGGTAAAAATGTAAGTATAAGTAGAAAAAGTATACTTGAGTTATTGCGCATGTAGTTTAAGTACACTATTATTATATTTAAATACACAACCTTTTTACAAGGGCGTGTGTTGGACGGCCTGTCAGGAGCTTCATAATTGTCCTAAAGAGACATCGTTTTCTTTTCTCTTTTATTTTCTCAGTCTAACACCTTTTCTTTGTCTTCTCTCAGACTGGATTTCGTCCAACTCCCAACTCTCTCATTTGGAGCACTTTGATATTATCTGGCATGTTAGAGCAAGTTCACCGTTTCTACCACCACAAACCACCACCACCGCTGCACCAGTAGCAGAGGAGCTACACCTTCCCTTCTCAAATATATTAAAGGAATAAGTAGTTCAGTATTATAAAGTTAGAATAGGTGGATATTGGGTTGGTTTTCAAAATAAAGGGCCATATTCAGATTCAAGTGAACAGGGGTTGGACAATGAAATTGAAACACCTGTCATCATTTTAGTGTGGGAGGTTTCATTCATGCTAAATTGGAGCAGCCTGGTGTTCAATCTTTATTAATTGCACATTATTGCACCAGTAAGAGCAGAGAGTGAAGGTTCAATTAGCAGCAGGGTAAGAGCACAGTCCTGCTCTAAATATTGCAATGCACACAACATTATGGGATTATGACATACCAGAGTTCAAAAGAGGACAAATTGTTGGTGCACGTCTTGCTGGAGCATCTGTGACCAAGACAGCAAGTCTTTGTGATGCATCAAGAGCCACGGTATCCAGGGTAATGTCAGCATACCACCAAGAAGCACCAACCACATCCAACAGGATTAACTGTGGACGCTGTAAGAGGAAGCTGTCTGAAAGGGATGTTCGGGTGCTAACCCGGATTGTCTCCAAAAAACATAAAACCACGGCTGATCAAATCACGGCACAAATCAATGTGTATCTCAACTCTCCTGTTTCCACCAGAACTGTCCGTCACCACAATCAATTATTGTGGTCTAAAAGCAGGTGTTTCAGTTTCATTGTCCAACCCCTGCAATTTGTGTGTGATTTGATTCAAGGTGTGCTCAATAACCCTAAACCTCTGATCCTAAAATCTCTCCCTCTGCTCATTAAAATTATATATGTTAAATGTGAAGAATCATTCCAAACCCACATTATCACTAAAAGCCAGAGCGGTAACAAAATAACTTTCAGACCTCAAATAATGCAAAGAAAACAAGTTCATATTTATAAAGTTTTAAGAGTTCAGAAATCAATATTTGGTGGAATAACCCTGTTTTTTAATCACAGTTTTTAATCATGCATCTTGGCATCATGTTGTCCTCCACCAGTCTTACACACTGCTTTTGGATAACTTTATGCTGCTTTACTCCTGGTGTAAAAATTCAAGCAGTTCAGCTTGGTGGTTTGATGGTTTGTGATCATCCATCTTCCTCTTGATTATATTCCAGAGGTTTTCAATTTGGTAAAATCAAAGAAACTCATCATTTTTAAGTGCTCTCCTGTTTTTGTCCAGAGCTGTATTTATTTCACTATTTTCACAAAGTTTAAAAGTTATGCTAGTCAACCAGCAAGTCTGTCAATATCAATGATCACTCAAATCCCTTCTGTTCTATAGAAATGAAGCTGAAATCGTCCCTGATATGTTGCAGAAATGGACAAAATTATAAATTACTGTTTTTGTTTTAACCTTATAAAATAATCAGACAACACCAGAGTTCTGATTTCTTGTCAGACATGTAATATTTACACCAGCAAATCTTTACAGGGATCAATTTTAAGAAGAAAGCAACACTCAACAGTCGTTAAGTCCATCGCTCTTGTTTACCGAGGAGCCACGCCCCTTTTTGTAAAGTCTGTAGAAATGTGCTTTTCTAGACATAAAAACTTAAAGCAGTTCAACCTTTTTTCTTTTCTTTTTGTACAAAAGTGCAAATTGGAACAAAACGTCTCTCTTTTTTCAGTTATTTTTTTCTTTTTTCGTTTTGTTTTCCGTTTTATTTGGAATCCTTCAGTCATTAGCATTAGCATTAGCACACACCAGTCGTATGAACGTGAACCACGTCCACCTCTAACTATGCTAACGTCATATTCAAGTAAAGTGCTTCCCCACAGCAGCATCCAGGTGGTTCAGGTGGTTTCAAGTGTCCTTTTTTCGTAGTTTTTCTCCTGTTTTTTTGTTTTTTTATGCAGTCCTGTCCTTTAGAAGGCAAAGTCAAAAAATGAGAAAACGAGTCACAGGAAGTGGACAAAAAAAAATCCTCTAAAATCAGACGAACTCCAGCTTGCCCCGGCCGCTGTAGCGCCCCCAGTGGACGAGGGACAGCAGTCTCTGGCCGCTCAGGTCCGACTGCCGGATCTTGTCGCAGGTCAGGCAGCAGTTTTCGTGGCCCCCCAGCGGCACCATGCACTCCAGGTCCAGCTTGGCGGAGCCGCGGCCCTTGGCGAGCTGCTGGCCGTGCAGGCTGTACTGCAGCCGGGAGAGCATCTCGCTGCGCTGCTGCCTCAGCCGCCGGCTCTCGCTGCGCAGCATCCGCACCGCCAGCATCACCAGCAGCACCAGGATCAGGCCGCCGGCGATCGGCACGGCGATGACCGCTGCCCGGAACCACACCTCCTTAGCCGAGGGGATTTCCTGCACCCGGGCTACCAGGTGATGACCACTTCCTGGCTGTGGACGACTCCTGCGATCTGCGGAGAAAAGAGAATCGATATTTTAACGTGAATTAAAGCAATTTCTCATTTCTAAAGCTAATCTAGGCCTCTGTAGTTTTGTAACAAAGGCTACCAGGCTAATGCTAATCAATCAATCAAACAACCTTTATTTCGACTCGGATGTACATTGAGGGCAGCCCTCATTTCCAATGTAGCCGAGCATTTACAAAAACAGGAATTGACATGACAGAGAAAATAAAAGTTAATTTTAATTATTGTTAAATAGCAGTAATTAAAACATAAAAATGGATAAAAAAAATAAAAGTAGAATTAGAATAAAATATAAAAATAAAATAATAAAAATATATAAAATTAATTATTATAATTAAGTATTAATTAATAGTATTAATTAATTAATAATAGTTTTAATTGACAAAAAATTAAGATCAAAAGAACGTAAGACTAATACAACAAAAATGAGTTAAAATCTGTACATGTAGTTGTACATAATACAAAAAAAAATCAAATAAATTAACTAACAAAAATAAAAGCAATAATGCTAAAACAGCTAATAGAAGGTCATATCCCAACAAGACCTACTTGTTCCAATAACTGTACGATATTATACCCTGAAATATGGTTTCATATCACCCACCCCTAATTATTACATCAGGGTACTACTTTTTTTTTTTTTTACTGTTTTTAGAAAAAGAAAAATTCACACTGTTCTCATTTCCCATTATATATCTACTAGAGACTATAGATTATATCTGTCCAGTATCATTTATTTTACTTTAATCCTGGATATATGGAGATATGTGGAGTGCATTATTATTAGTAGTATCATAACATTTCACTTTTGTACACCAATGTTTACCACATTTAGAGAGGTTTGGGCCTGTATGGAGAAGTTTTTGATTTCTGTGGGATTATTTTTTAATAATTTTTAATGATCAAAATACAGCTCTTGAGAAAAATAAGAGACCACTTAAAAACCTCTGGAATAAAATCAAGAGGAAGATGGATGATCACAAGCCATCAAACCACCAAACTGAACTGCTTGAATTTTTGCACCAGGAGTAAAGCAGCATAAAGTTATCCAAAAGCAGTGTGTAAGTCTGGTGGAGGAGAACATGCATGAAGATGCAAGAAAACAGGGTTATTCCACCAAATATTGATTTCTGAACTCTTAAAACTTTATGAATATGAACTTATTTTCTTTGCATTATTTGAGGTCTGAAAGCTCTGCATTTTTTTGTTATTTCAGACATTTCTCATTTTCTGTAAATAAATGCTCTAAATGAGAATATTTTTATTTGGAAATTGGGAGAAATGTTGTCTGTAGTTTATAGAATAAAACAACAATGTTCATTTTACTCAAACATAAACCTATAAATAGCAAAATCAGATAAATAGTGAAGACCAAATAGTGAAATCTATTCCATTTTTACGTGAGTAATTAATCACCAGGGTACAGTGTGTTTTAAAAACAATATTCTAATCTGAACAGAAGGACCCTCAAACTAGGTGAAAATGTAATTTTATTGAATCAGACTCGTACCCAGGCCGTCCCCCCGGCTGTAGCTGAGCTCCTGCAGGCCTCTGTAATTGCACATGTCTTCATGGCAGCACTCCAGGCCGGCGGGGACGTCGTAGGTGGACTCAGACCGGCACACGCTGCCCGAGTTCAGCAGGGGGTCGTAGCAGCCGTGGGACAGGGGGGATTTGGTGCTCTGGGGGTCCAGGACTCGGGTGAAGCAGGCGTTCAGCTCTGATTTACACATGTAACCTGTAGCCACGCAGTGAGGAGCATCACAGTAACACCGGATTTCTCCTGAGAGACAAAAAACACAAGAAAGTCAATAAAGACAATTGCAGATTTCATTTTCCAGTCCTGCTGGAAAATGAAATCTGCATCTCTATAAAAGTTGTCAGTAGCAGAGGTTCAGCATGAAGTGCTGTAAGATTTTGTGGGAAAACAAAACTGCACTGACTTTAGACTTGATAATAAAACACAGTGGATCAACACCAGCAGATGACAGACATGACTCTCCAAACCATCACTGATCATCAGTACATTTTACATTTCATTTAAAGGAAATCAAGGGAGAAATCAGAGTCTGGAGGAAGAGTGGAGAGACACACAGTCCAAAGCTGCTCGAGGTCTAGTGTGAAGTTTCCACCAATCAGTGATGGTTTGGAGAGACATGTCTGTCATCTGCTGGTGTTGATCCACTGTGTTTTATTATCAAGTCTAAAGTCAGAAATACGGATTTCATTTTCCAGCAGGACTTGGCACACTGCCAAAAGCACCAATTGGTCTTACAGTAAATAATATTCTAATTTTCTGTAAGTGTGACTGTAAGCCATAATCATCAACAATAAAATAAATACACACTTAAAATAGATCACTCTGTGTTACAATATTAATAATAATAATACATCTATATAATATATGAGTCTTACATTTTCAACTAAATCACTGATATAAAAGTAACTTTTCAATGATACTTTCATTTTTTTGAGATGCACTAATGTATATATTTATAATTAGACTTCTTAGACTTTTTTTTACACTGCTGTTATATATATATATATATATATATATATATATATATATATATATATATATATATATATATATATTATTGAAATACAGTTTTAACTGATAGACCAACAACAAAGTAGCACGTAATTGTGAAGTGGAACATGTAAATGATACATCGTTTAATCAAATACAAATCTAAATAGTGTGATGTGCAAAAGTCTTCAGTCCCCCTTTACTCTGAAACCCTTAAATAAAATCCAGTGCAGAAATCACTGAATAAGTTAATAGAGTCCTGCAGATGTGATTAATTGAGTCTCAGTATAAATATAGCTGTTCTCTGAAAGCCTCAGTGGTTTGTTAGAGAACACTTGTGAACAAACAGCATCATAAAGACCAACAAACTCAGCAGACAGGTGAGAGATAAAGTTGTGGAGAAGAATTTTAAAGCAGGGTTAGGTTATAAAAACATATCGCAAGCTTTGAGCATCACAAGAAGCAAAAATTGAAAATGTATTTTACAACTGTCACAACAAACCGATCAAGACATGAAGGTCCTCCCAAACTGATAGATAGACGTAAGAAGTTGCCACGAGCCATGTATGGACCAAAGTTGAGCTTAAATGCAAAACTTGGCCCAAATGTGTGGCGGAAAAGTAACACACTGCTAATCACTCTGAACACACCATCCTCACTGTGAAACATGGTGGTGGCAGCATCATGCTGTGGGAATGGTTTTCTTCAGCAGGGACAGAGAAGCTGGTCAGAGAGATGATGGGAAGATGGATGGGGCTACATAATACAGGGCAATCCTGGAAGATAAACCTGAGAGATTGACCTTCCAGCAAGACGATGACCCTAAACATACAGCCAGAGCTACAGTGGAATTGTTTAAATTAAAGAACATTCATGTGTTAGAATGATCCAGTCTTGAATCACATTAAGCTTCAGTGGCGAGACGTGAAAACTGCTGTTCACAGACGCTCTCCATCCAACCTGACTGAGCTTCAGCTGTTTTATAAAGAAGAATGAGCACAAAGCTGGTAGATTGCACCAAAATGTGGCTCTACTAAGTGTTGATAATGGGGGGCGGGTTTAAATACTTTTGCACCCCACACTTAATTAGAATTTTGAAAAACATGTATTAATGTCTTTCCATTTCACAATTATGTGCTACTTTGTGTTGATCTATCACTTAAAATTTCAATAAAATACATTTAAAATACATGTGTGGTTGAATACTTCTGCAATACACTTTATATTGTATTTCACATATTATACACAAGTTTGAGCACCTAAGGTCAAGTTATATATATCTTCTTGTTATTAAGGTTTTTTTTTTTAACTAAATACACAAACATATTTGGATACCTCTGACCTCAATATATATACACACATTCTGTAAATACTGTAAACAAATCATCTATTCGAAGCTTTAGACAGTTTTTGGCTGATTTTTCATTTGTAATATTTTAATCTTGTTCTTTTTAAAGACATATACTCATGCGAAAGTTTGGGTATTCCTTGTTCTGAGATTTGACATTAAATATATATAATAAATATATATACCCATATATTTATGCATGTATGTGCAAAACTTGTGGGCACTCCTACTTTTGATATATATTTTTACGCAGACATTAAAACTCTTTAAAATAAAAAATAAAAAACTTAAAGGTTTAATGGCTATTTTTCCAGAAAAGCACTTGAAACTTTAATTTTAAACATTTTGATTTTATCATTTTTAAATAAATATAAAAATTTACCCACATGTTTGAGCCCCCTTGAACTTATATATATATGCACATATATACAGATATATGCTAAATTCTTAAACTTTAAACAGTTATTGGCTAAATTTTCTCAGATAAACTACTTTAAACTTTACTTTTACTTTGAAACATTTTGAACTTGTTATTTTTAAAGAAATACACTTGTTACAAATGTTTAGGCCTCTTCGGGCTTAATATGTGCACATATATAGACATCTGTAATAAATTTTCTCAGCTTTGGACAGATTTCTGGCTGTTTTTCTTCTAATAAGCCACTTTAAATTGTGTTTTTTATCATTTTGATTGTAGTATTTTTCAAGAAATATACTTTTGGGCACCCCTGGTTCTGATATATTTAGATGTATGTATGTAAACAATTTTTTTTACCAAGATTTGGGTGTATATATATATATATATATATATATATATATATATATATATATATATACTGTATATGTAATTCTATAGATTTTTCTGTTTGTTTTTCCTCCTTTAAACTACTTTAACCCCCTGGTCTTTGTATATACTGTAAATAAATAAATTATCTATAACACATTCTCACAGCTTTAGACAGTTTTTGGCTGATCTTTCTGCAATAAAGCACTGAAAACGTTGACTTTAATTATTTTGATCTTGTTATTTTTCAAGAAATGTACTATTCTGAGCTTTAATATTGTTTACAAGAATATGGGTTAAACTACAGCCTACAAATAATATACTACACAATAAAACTTTCACGTACTATACTAGTTAATAGATAATAGATAATAATATAATATTATAATATGTGGGTATATATACACATACTATATACATTTTATACAGTTTTCTGTCTGATTTTTTTTCTCCAATAAACTACTTTAAACATATATACGTATAAACAAATTTATACATTTGTAGCTTTGGACTGTTTGAATTGTTGCACCAGGAGTAAAGGCATCAAGTTATCCAAAAGCAGTGTGTAAGACTGGTGGAGGAGAACATGATGCCAATATGCATGATTAAAAACTGTGATTAAAAAACAGGGTTATTCCACCAAATATTGATTTCTGATTTCTTAAAAACTTTGATTTCTTAAAACTTTATGAATATGAACTTGTTTTTTTCTTTGCATTATTTGAGGTCTGAAAGCTCTGTATCTTTTTTTTTTTGTTATTTTAGTCATTTCTCATTTTCTGCAAATAAATGCTCGAAATGTTGTCTTTAGTTTATAGAATAAAAAATAATGTTAATTTTACTCAAAAATATACCTATATTTTGATATATAAACATATATACACATATATAATACATTCTCACAGCTTTAGACACTTTTTTCTTGCTGGTTTTTCTCAAATAAACTACTTTAAACAGTAATTTTGAGCTGTTTTTTATTATTTAAACCCAGTTCTCTGGTTTTAAATGAGCTTTTCACACTTTTTTAACTTTAAGTGTATGAACAGCCCCTCACCTCTGGTCAGCAGCACGGCCATAGCGCACAGCTCCAGCTGCAGCCAGATGTGGACCAGGCTGGGGTTCCGATCCATCTGTGAGACCTCGGTCACTTCCACCGCTCTACCAGCTTCTCCTGAACAGAACCGGGCCATCCGAACCCAGCACCATCCTCCCAGCCTCTCTCCCAGCCAGAACCCGGTCCAGACTCGGTTCTGCAGCCCCTGTAGAACCCTTACACATCCATAGCAGAACTTCTGAACCCTGGAGATCTTCAGAACCAGCAGAATCCACACAGATATCCTCCTCCCAGCGCTCCAGCACTGAAACAGAGCTCCAGCTCACACTGCACACAGGCACACCACACAGACCACGCCCACACACACGCTCATTGGCTTACTGGGTATTTATTTAAATATGACGATCAGGAGGAAACGCCCCTTTCAGCCCATTGATAAAATAATATTGGCTCAAACTGACTGAACTGTCACTCTTTCTCAACCCCATTAAGATCAACACTGCTGACACAGATGTGCAAATGCACATCTAAAGGACTTCTCATATTTTTATTTGATTAAAATTTTAAAAAACATAATTTTTGTTCCACTTCACAATTATGTGCAACTTTGTGTTGATCTAACATTAAAAAGTTGTTGTTGTAAGGTGACGAAATGTAAAAAAGTAATGTAATTACTGTAGAATTTGTTTGAATGTATCTGGACTTACATTTCTAAAGTTTTATAAACGTTTCTAAGATTTTTTTTTAACGATTAAATAATGTTTTATATAATTTTACAATGAGGTTTTGGATTAAAAAGTATTCTTTTAACATTTCTCAAACTTTTTTTTTTCTTTTACAATTTCACACCAAAACCAATCCTAATGAGTTCCAGCTTAAAAATTGATTTAGTGGAACCTAGCTAAATTGGAGGGGAACAAATTAGAAATAAATCTATATAAAAAACAACAAAAAAATAAACTAAAAAAAAATATATATATATAATTGCAACGTTACTTTATTTCAGTAATTCAGTTAAAAATGTGAAACTCCTATATTATATAGACATATTAAACACAGAGAGATCTATTTTAAGTGTTTGTGTGGGCAGTGTGCCAAATCCTGCTGGAAAATGAAATCCGCATCAGTGTTATGTCATCTGCTGGTGTTGATCCACTGTGTTTTATTATCAAGTCTAAAGTCAGTGCAGTTTTGTTTTCCCACAAAATCTTATAGCACTTCATGCCTCCCTCTGCTGCTGACAACTTTTATAAAGATGCAGATTTCATTTTCCAGCAGGAGTTGACACACTGCCAAAAGTACCAATTGATCTTATATAATATTTAAAATTTTTAAAGAAATAAATGCCCAAAATAGATCACTCTGTGTGTAATACATCTATATAATATATATAAGTGTCACATTTTGAACTGAATTACTAAAATAAAGTTACTTTTCAACAATATAAAATTTTTGGGGATGCACTAGTACACAAGATCTATTTTAGAATTTCTTTGTATATCTAACAGTCTATAATTTCTAAAGTTTTAGAATTTATTAAAACCCTTTATATAATTTAATAAATTATCATTTATAAGATGCGTTTTTTAAAGATTCTACATTTTCAATATCACTTATTTTGGCTGGGGATGTTTTCTTTAACATGATTATTTATTATCTAGCAATTTCACACTGACTATGCTCACATGTTCAGCCAAAATTCTTAAGGAACCTCAAGGAAATCACATCCACATTCAGTATAGGACCCCAGACACGTATCCCACAGCTCAGTGAGGTGTTTATCATATTTAAAAAGGACATAGTACCACAATACCTGTTCCTAGTCTCACGACTTTTAGATATGAAAGCAAACAGCTGTATAATGCATTACCCACCAAAGAAGAAACAGTGAAACATCAAATAGTAGATATCTTTTTTTAATTCATATATTCTTTAAGAAATATACAAAGCTAGACACTGCTCCAAGTCCGTTCTGCTCAGACTGCGCTCCAGGCCGGAGCATCGTTACGCAGTCCTTCTTTCAGATGACAAAACTCCTCAGCGGAGGCACAGCGAGGTATAGCACAACCTCATCAAGTACTTACAACCTCTAAAGCTGTCTGCAGAACGACAAGAAGATAGAAGACGAACAAAGAAAAAGGACAGTTAATAATGAAGGCTGTTAGTGCAAATGAAGTGAAAGGATCGTATTTTAAAACCTCTAGCGACCACGTATCGTCCCAGCTGGGTGGCGTTGGTCAGAGTACAGGGCATTCACTCGTTACGCCTCTGGAGACAGAAGATCTGAGACTGTAGAACCATCATTACTAATAAAAGGTGCTTCAAAAGGGGACAAATGGTTTTTTAAGAGATGCCATAAGAGAAGGACTATTTATTTTTTTGGACACTGTCTGGAATGAAGGCTCAGTTATGGTCAACTGTAGTCTGTAGTATAGATACAGATTGACGATTTAATGGAGTCTTCAGTTTGTCCTCTGCTGTATTCTTTTCAGCTGTATTTATTTGTGAGCATCCTCTGAAAGCTTATGGATATAGAATTTTTTGAGCATTTTAGCCAAAAACACAAGCTAAAGATGTTTAAAAAAAGTTACTGCCTCTATTTTATTCATCTTTTGGAAGTAAGTTTGTGCATTATTCACAACCTCCTGCACATCCTCATTGTTCAGCTGGTTGTAAAAAGACTTTTGGCTGTGAACTGCCCTCTAGTGGAGGTACTGTTCAACATCCACACCAATGTAAATACACATATGCAAAGGATGCATTTCCACTGTATGGTACCCAAAAACACTCGACTCTACACTTTCTCAGTTATACTGCTCCCTGCACATTTTAAAGTCCATATTTAAAGACCTGGGGTTTAATGGCATCCCTCAAGGAACCATCCGAAGCACCTTTATCTTTCTGGAGTGTATTATTTTTTATTTAAGGAATGAAAACCTGTGCGCACACGTGTTTAGGTGACCATTGGAGCTGTTGAGCCCAAAAAAAGTGAAAGTAAAAAAACGGTAGATGGCAGGAAAAATAATGAAGTACTGTTCACACATCATAACCGTATGAAGTGGCCACAGAAAAGGCTTTTTTTTTTTTTTTTTTAGCATGGTCAGAAAGCAGACAGCCAGGATCCCTTTCCTTTCTGATCCAATATCAAATCAATCTTTTAACGCTTATGTAAGAGCGAGACAGCTCGTCTATTCCTCCACTACAAACGCACACCGAAGACTTCTTTGCGAAATCGAGAGTCGAGAGACTGTTGGTAAATCCTATATGAATCCTATAGCTTGTGAGTGAAGCCGAAGTGACAGAACCTTCTATTATAGTGAATCAACACGTCCCTCAGGGCCTTCAGGGCTCTCAGAGCTTCTCAACCCTCTTAAGCTTCTCAAACCAAGTCCTGACCAACCTGACCAACGTCTCGTCAGTCGATTCATTCACAGCTTGAGTTAATCAAACCAACCAATACCCGCTCCAGACCTTCAGACCTCCACACCTTCCTCCCTCGGCCGTAAACTGTACCGCATGCCCTATTTATTAATCAGTCAGTGTTGATGCTGATGTTTATGAAGAAGAAGAAGAAGTAGTATGAATGGTAACTGCTTGTATGATAGAGAGTGTAAAGTGTATGTACATCAAGGATACTGGAACAAATCTACGGTCTCAGGGCTTTTAGGTAGCAGAGACAGCGTGACCCTTGTTTAGCTTTTTTTTTTTTTATTGGCTCCTCTGCCTGGGAGAAAGAGCCCAGTCCTGTTAGGAGGAGACTGTCCAGCCTGAAGGTCCACACCATCTCGAGAGAGAGAGAGAGAGAGAGAGCATTCAGACCAGGAGCAGAGAAACGGCAGCCAGCTGCTGGGCTCCTCCTTCTGAAGGGGAAAAACTGACATCGCAGCTTCTCAGACCATGAAGGAGTTCTGGTTCTTTAGCTTCTCTAGTTCCTTGATCTGTTGTCTTAAGAAGAGTACCCTGTGGAGAGAAGATAAGAATAGATTAGAATAACGAAAAAAGCAAATCAATAGTTACTGTACAACTGTTCAAACCAATTCCAGTGTTTAAGGGTGCTTTCACACCTGCCTCGTTTGGTCCGAACCAAAGTAGCAGGTGTGAAAGGGGCCGCGAACCACGGTCAGGACCAAAGGACAAGATTTTGGTCCGACCAAGAGAGATCTTCTGAACCATGGTCCGGTTCGCCTGCAGTGTGAAAGTGCTTTTCTGGATGGTTCAAACTTTCGGACCAATTACAGGAAGCTGAGCAGCGTTCCTCAGCAACGGCAGCAGAAGAAGAAAAATAACCAACTACTTCTGACTGCAGCCTGCAGGAAGGCGGAGTTGGACGTCCAGCGCGTCCACAGTATTTAAGCCGGACGACGAGGCACATTATATTTAAAGTCCGCTAACCGCCCTGTACATTGTTTACTTCCGTTCAGAGGTGGAGCTAAGACATGGCGCTAACAAAGTGGGCGGAGCTGAACGCACTGGATGTCCAACTCCACCTTCCTGCAGGCTGCAGTCAGTACCCTCTCAAAATAACCAGAAAAGCAGGAAAAATGAGCCGTGGATACAGCGGCTTCAGGACGAGCACGTTCGTTTGGTGAATTTGAACTAATTTACAGTACTGTGCCTGAAGCTGCTGCTGGTATAAAAACCACAATAGCAGCAGCACTACTATGGAGACGAAATGAATCTGTTCATTCATTTTATCCTTATCCTGGAAAGTCTTCCCGGCGAATGAACGTCCCGCTGAATTATCATCACGCCAACGTCAGACGCATGTCCTTCTAAAACCAATCAGCGTCAAGTTAAGGAAAACGCATGGATACGTAAGTGATGATGAAAGGATGTAGGAGTATCACACAAAGGTCTTTGGTGCACTCTCTAAACTGCAGTGTGAAAACAAAAAATAAGCGGACCAAATATATACAATGTACCAAACACATGAACCTTAGGACCACGATCATCTGCATAATTCAGTGCTGTGGAAATTTAGGCCCAAGCCCATTTCACCCCTTTGCCCTACCACTTACCCCTACCCCTCTGTTTTGCGTGTGCACGCCAAGGGTTAGGACTTATCCCTTCATACAGAGATTTTTCAGATGCACACTTCAAACTGAGGATCATGAGAATCCCTGGTAAGATTGCAGCACAAGCGACCAAACAAAACCCACAAAAGTGAATACTTTTCTTGTTAAAAGTGACGATTAGCACTTTATTACCATAGTTTAAAGTGTAGTTTCAATGTTTTATGGCCAAATTCTTCATAACAAGCATAAAAAAATAGCTAGTAGTTGGTCTTAGTAGCTAGCTACCTAGCTAACTTTCCTGTTACACCTTAAATGGTGCAGCAGACGGCAGGTGCTGCAGCATTTAAGGTGGAAGAGAGAAATAAAACAAAATAAAATAAAATAAAAGCTAAATGTTAGCTCCCATCACAGAGGATTTAAGAAAAGGACAATAATAATTAATTTCTGCATCATCTCCCAGCAGCTAGGTTACTGAACTTACTGGTTACTAACTAAGCCAGCACTCGTTTGAATTTTTTCCTTTTTAAGAATTACAGTTTTGTTTACTTAGCTTAGCTGAGTTATAAAATCATGATGACACCCCTGTTCCTACTACTAGTTACTAGTATTGCATAAAATGCGTCTTATAATCCAGTGCACCTTGTGTACGAAAATAGACCTTTAGTAACAGTGCGCCTTACAATCCGGTGTGCCTTATAGTCCGAAAAAACGGTAACTAATTGTAACAGGCTGAGTAACTGTTTAGAAAAATGTTACCTTTGCTCTCTGAGTGTAGCTTGTATTTCACACACTCGAACTAAGGAACGCAGCTTCTTCAGCTCTGTGCAGATCTCGGACATGTTCATGCTACCCATGTTGTGGACCTCCTCTCGTGATCTTGAAGCCTGAGTTACAGAAGACAGAGAATAGATGTGAGCATTTTTCTCATGACCTCGCAACAAAATTCAAGTATAACAGAGAAACAGAAAAACAAAAAGCAAACACGACAGTGTCTGACCTGCTTTTCTATGTGATCTGTAGGCCAGCTCTGAACATGTCTGATGAGATTCTCATTGAAGTGCAATGCTAGAGAAGGAGTGAAGGTGGTTGGAGGGCATGTGGGGGGGTTTCCTATATTGGTCACCAGGCAGCCGTTGGGCCCTGCAGATGGGGGTCCTTGACTACTGTAAGGAAAAGTGATACAGAATAATTTGTATAAGTAAATACTTTATTTTAAAAAACAGTAACATTAACAGCAGTTACACATTTAACCAGCAGATGGAGCCACAGTTCTACAATACTACAACACAGTCTGATGATGATCATATATAATACAGTTTGTAGTTCTATAATAATTACAGATTGTAGACCTCTAAGATCATACAGATGATCCTACAGCTGAATCTCAAAAAATTAGAATATCATTAAAAGGATACTTGATTACAGTTCAATGAAAACCCAAAAATCCATGTCTCAGAAAATTAGAATATTACATAGGGCCACTTTTGGAAGTGTGGGCAGTGTGCCAAGTCCTGCTGGAAAATGAAATCCACATCTACATAAATAGTCAGCAGAGGGAAGGATGAAGTGCTGTAATATTTTCCGGGAAAACAAAACAGCACTGAGATGCAGATTTCATTTTCAAGCAGGACTTGGCACACTGCCCACACTGCCAAAAGTACCGATTGGTCTTACATAATATTCTAATTTTCTGAGACACTGATTTTTGGGTTTTCATTGGTTGTAAGCCAAAATAATCAACAATTACTGAAATAAAGTAACTTTTCAAATGATATTTACATTTTTTGAGATGCACCTGAATATGATCAGTGGAGCTGTTTAAATGGACAGTGAGCGCAAAACTCAAAGGTGGTTTTAAATGTTATGGCTGGTCGCACACATTTGTTTTCTTTAGATATTGGTAATCCTCCATCAAGCCTTACTTTTGCCTTTGAAGCCGTGGGTCTTCAACTTCAGAACCTTTGTCCAAACTGCCAGAGGAGTGCTGGAGAACTGAACCCGATTTCATTATCGACTCGCTAACCTGAAAGAAGAAACATCCTTCTTTGTTTCAGTATGAAACAAACCAATAAAGCATGATAATGATTTGTGGCAGTTGACACAGAATCAAGCTACCTGCAGACTTTAGAAAGCAAAATAAGATCACTGAAAAACAATGACAATTATCATATTTTAAAAGTTTCATTAAAATGTCAATTGTCACACTTGCATAGCACTGTTCTAGACACCCAAGGACACTTTAAAAAGTTCCCCACACAATCATCAGGGCAATTTACAGTATCCACTTAATCCTGATTTCCATGTTTTTGGACTGTGGGAGGAAACCGGAGTTCCTGGACGAAAAACATGGAAACTCCACCAAGATAGAGGCTTGAACCCAATATCCCACTGCTGCGAGGTGAATGTGCTAACATTTTAATTCCAACCAGATATGGACTTGAACCCAAGATCCCATTGCTGGAAGGCGAACTTGCTAATATTGCTAACATGGAACTCCACACAGATAGGGACTTGAACCCAAGACCCCAGCGTTGGGATACAAACATGCTCATATGGATAGAGGCTTGAACCCAAGATCCAAAAAACTGAGAGACAAACTGGCTAACATTGCTAACGTGGAAATTTAACCTAGACAGACACCCAGATTAGAACCCAATACCCCAATGATGGGAGGTAAATGTGCTAACATGGAAACTCAACCCAGATAGGGACTTGAACCCAACACCCCAACAGTGAGAGACAAACATGCTAACATTGCCAATATGTAAACTCCACCCACACAGGGACTTGAACCCAAGATCCCAATGACGGGAGGTGAACGTGATAACAGGGAAACTCCAACCAGATAGGGACTTGATCCCAAGACCCCAGTGCTGGTAGGCGAGCGTGCTAACATTAACATTGAAACTCCAACCAGACAGAGACTTAAACCAGAGACCCCAGCGCTGGGAGACGAACATGCTAACATTACCAATATGTAAACTCTACCCAGATAGCAACTTGAACCCAATACCCCAGTGATGGGAGGAGAATGTTCTAACAGGGACACTTCAACCTGATAGGGGCTTGAACCCAAGACCCCAGTTATGAGAGACGGACATGCTAACATGAAAACTCCACCCAGATAGTGACTTGAACCTAAGAGCCCAGTAATGAAAGACAAACGTGCCAACATTGCTAATATGAAAAAACTCCACCTAGATAGGGACTTGAACCCAATATTTTAGTGATAGGTGGTGAATGTACTAACATTGCTAACATGGAAACTGCACCCAGACAGGGACCTAAACCCAACACTCCAGTGCTGGGAGATGTTAATTCCAACCAGATAGGGACTTGAACCCAAGACCCCATTGCTAGAGGGCGAACATGTTAACATTGCTAATATGGAAACTCTACACAGATAAGGACCTTTAAGTTAAAAATAATTAAATAACAGTAGTGTTTTTTTTTTTACTTTTGGCTGAGCAGGTAGAGATCCAGCATTGTGGAGGGGCTTCAGGGTGACTGCGTTGGTCTGAGGTGTGCTGACCCTGGGAGACACGTAAGATCTGGGCGACGTTGCATCCGGTGTTTCGGACATAGGAGACTGGCCGGATTGTTGAGCTGTGGGTAACAAACAGAACTATATATAAAAAGATAAATAAATAATTGTATTTTACAATTATATTTTTTTAACCAGGTGTTTCCAGCCATATTTGGTCAGACCTTAACATCAGAAATGAGCAAAAACTTTACAATATTATACTAAAATATACAAGTTGTGACTTAAACCACATTATTAATGTACTACATAGGAATGATCATAATTTGAAATATTACCACAATAATATTAATAGAATAAACATCTGAAGTTATTTGTATGCAGTTCATTTGAAAATACATAAATATTTATTATAATACAGGTAAGGCTTTTATATATATAACAAAAAAGAATATTAGCAATCCCAGTGCATTTGTGCGTGATATCTATAAAACATCATTAAAAAAAAAAATAATAATTAAGTTAAAACACTGTAGTCAATAGAGGTCATCTGCTGGTGTTGGTCAACTGTTCAGTGCAGTGAAAAAAAAAATCTTACAGCACTTCAAGCTTTCCTCTGCTACTGACAACTTTTATGGAGATGCAGATTTCATTTTCCAGCAGGATTGGGTACACTGCCCACACTGCCAAAAGTACCAATTGGTCTTATATAACATTACATTTTTTGGGTTTTCATTGGCTGAAAGCCAAAATCATCAAAAATAAAAGAAATAAAGGCTTAAAATAGATGACTTTGTGTGTAATACATCTATATAATATATGAGTTTCACATTCTGAACTAAATTACTGAAATTAACTTACTTTTTAATGATATTCTTTTTTTTTTAGATGCACTAGTGTAAGCAAATGCAAGAGTAATTTCTCAACACATTTAAGGAACAGTAAATCTTTTTCACTGACAAACATCAGCAGACACATGAGATGTGATTAATTAGATAGGTTAGATAAAGATGAATGTGTTTACAGCTGTTTACTAGAGTTATACATCAACACATGGTATAGATAACAATGCTGCAGGTTAAATGCATGTCCAGAGTGACTAGAACTGTGGGCGTACCTTGTGTGGACAACTGAGCAGCTTGGGAAAGCAGAGTAGTGATGTTGAAAGCAGACGGTCCAGCAGTGAGAATTTTATGAAGCATAGACTGTAAGGAAGCTTGGGTGACAGCGGCTGTGAGGACTTGGGAGAGAGGGAAACAAACAGAGAGAAAGAAACAGAGAGACAAACACAGAGTCAAAGCAGGATTACACACTGAAAGCCATTAAACAGAGAAATACAGTGGGTTACAAACTGCAAACTCATTGAACTTAGAGTCTCCAACTGAGATCTGACCACCTAACATCACAAACTAAGTGAGAAGAAGGAAAAAATGTTTAAGTAGAGACGAAAATACTGATCAGTTATGTACTGATATCGACATTTCTCTCATTAGTTCTCTTATTCAGAACTAATAATTTAATATTCAGGAGTCACTAGCCAACAGAAGCTACTGTTCCTGTTTTTTTTGTAAAGAACCCCACTAACTAGAGCTGCAACTAGGGGTGGGCAATATGGCCCTAAAATAATATCACGATATTTCATGGTATTTTCACGATAACGATACTCTTGGCGATATGATAGAACACTGAATTTAAAAAAAAGATTAAAAATAAATAAATACACTGCTGCAACAAAATGAAAATTACATTTTTTTACTGCATACAATATGATACGGTACACCCCTAACTGATATACTAAAAAATAAAAGAATTCTATCAGACTTATAACAGAAGTCAGTGATCCAGAATGTCATGATATTACTAATAATAATAATGCACTTCAAATATCTCCATATATCCAGGATTAAAGTAAAATAAATAATACTGGACAGATATCTCTAGTAGATATATAATGGGAAATGAGATCAGTGTAAATTGTTCTTTTGCCAAAAAAATATATATATATATGACGATATTATCGTGTACAATACGATATGGCACACCCCTAGCTGCAACTAATGATTATTTTGGTAGACGACTAATCTAATAATAATAATAATCTGGCGATTATTTTTCAGATGAATCAATAAGTAAACAATTATCTAGAATTTCCCCTCTGGGATCAATAAAGTATCTATCTATCTATCTCTATCTATTCCTGCCATGCCCTCCATCTCTGTTTGATGTGGGTACGGCTACTTTTTCTAGCTTCTTTCTCTGTCTTCACTTCACATCAATAGAAACAGCTGAACAAGGGATTTAAATGCCCTTTAAATGTCCAGAACATTGCACTTTAAATGTGGAAAGTGCTGATATTTAGTAATGAAATGTGTAATCTGTTGCCAAGTTGAGTGCTGCAAATTAACAATTAGTCGACAATGAACATTTGGAGTCGACCAATTTTTATAAATCAACATTGTCGATTATATCGACTAATCGTTGCAGCCCTACCACTAACTGGATATTACTGCTCTTAAAAAAAGCACATCCGTCAGCCCGTACAGTGAGTAGCAGAGCTAACAAACACCACTAACCACACAAAACTGCATTATGTTCGATATACTGGAGTTTTACAACTGGATAAGCAGCTGTTTTTTTTTTGTCGTGTTTCCACTATAAGCTCCACAATGTTGTATCTGCAGGGGACCATTAGGATGTAGGGGCACTGAGCGCCTGTGTTAAGATAGCAATAAACGTCTGATGGTTGATTGTTGTCTAGGTTGTATTCAGTCAGAGGTTTACTTGTGTTTTCTGTTGCCAAGATAGCAAAATGGCAATTTCCAAATCACCACGCCTATCAGTGTATATATATATTTATGCTTTTTAAAAAATGCAGGCGGAAAGCATGAAAATAGACAGTTGGAGGGGTGTAATAAAGCAATGAGCATCACAATGCATCTTGTGCAGGGTGAAAAAGGGCCCTATCTATGTAAACATTTTTACAGAGTTTGACAACCCTGTATCGTGCTTAAGTTATGCAGACAACCCCTTAGAAACGCAGAAGCTGCAGTAATAAGCGCTCACCCTCGTTGATTTTGGCCATGTCTACGTTGGAATTGTTGATCTGCAGGGTGGCCTGTAGAGCAGGGAGCAGCTGTCTGAGGAGAGCTGGGTCTTGGAGCAGAGTGGAGGCGTGGGACTGCAGAGCTGGGGACACTGTGGCAGAAGTAGTGGATGAAGTGGAAGCGCCTGAGGCATGCAGGCCACTAGAAGCGCAGGAGGAGGCCTGGGAGAAGCTGGGATGTGATGATGGCTTGTCAGAAGCAGTTGGCTCTAAAGATAAACCGGAAAAACAAGAAATAAATGACTTATTCTTTCTTCACATACAGAAACACTGACAATATATGGACAAAACCATTAGTTCTGCTTAAAATAACCTTTTGCAAGATATCTGTATAATTATTTTGGTCAAAAGAATGCATTACCATATTTTTCGCACTATAGGACGCACTTAAAATGCTTTGATTGGCAGTGTGCCTTATGTACAAAATCTACCAGTCGGGTATTAAGGAGCAGTAAAGCCACTCCGCTGAAGTACAGTGTTATACAGGAGTTTCATTTTAGTTCTCCAGCACCAAGACTGGAGACTGGAGCAATATTAGCATTAGCCGCTAACTGCAGTATTCGCTAGCTGGTTCGTCGTTCAGTGGTAAGTATTATTGGGCTGTAGCCTGCTGCTAACCCCGGCTAGCACTGCTGGAGGAGTATAAGCATTAGCCGCTAACCGCAGTTAGCGATAGCACTTTCACTATTCAGAAGGGAGTATATCGGAATGTAGTCTGCAAGTTTATCGTGTTAAAACACAATGTGATGAAACTGGCTCTCATCAGGACTGCCCCAAGAAACAAAAAAAAAAAGGAGCAAAAGTTCCCTCTGTTGCACCCGAGCACCCCAGATAAGAGCCACCTTAGTAACCAACCACTGTACCATAGAAACACCTCAACAAATCTTGCTATAAATTTTAAACCGTGAAGGAAAAGCAGCAACTATTGTTCAGCACCTCCAGGAACTCCTTCCTTCAAGATGCTGAGAAAACTATTCCAGGAGACCAAGAGTGTGCAGATCTGTCCTCAAAGATAAATGTGCTATTTAGAAAAATCTAAAGTATAAAACGTTCTGGTTTAACACTATTACAGCCTTTAAGTCTAAAGTTTTTTCTTCTTATATAATACAGTTAATACTTACTTATACTACTGATGGCACTGGCAGCCTGCATGGCCTCTTGTCTATAGTCTCTGTCTTTGGGGAAACTGTTGACCACAACAGCTTTAGACGCTTCCTTCTGTCGCTGTTCCCTACAAACAGAGAGAAAAGGCATAGGTTAGCCAAAATGTAGACGTTTTGTGAGTTTTTGTGCTGGAATTAACCTCAGCAAACACAAAGCTCACTTCTCCAGCCACTCCTTGGGCTTCTCCCACTGAGACACCTCCGTCCTGCAGTTGTAGTAGTACTTCTTCCCTGAAGAGCTGATGTGCTCAGACCAGTCATCAGCTGGCTCGCGGGGCTGAAACGGGAACAAGAATAAAAGCACGTAAATTTAAGAACAGAGAATTTAATGATTTAATATTACGCAACAAGAAAAGGAAAGAACGATGCTGTCTAGTCAGTGGCTGCATGCCCAGAAAGAACTACAAATAAGTACAATCTCACGTATATCAAATTCTGTTAATTCAGCAAACCAGTCCAACATAAGTAACTTAACGCTAATAAAACAACCGATGCTTCATAAAACCATAATGCACCATGACACAAAATGTGTGAACAGAAACGGAAAAGATAACACACCGAACCAGAGATGAAAATGTATAAGACACATTTAGAAAGAAACCAAATCCCTGAAGCCCTGAAACCCAAGAAATTTCTGTATCAACCCAAAATAAAAAGTCAATCTAAAGCCACTGCCTATCATTTAGGATTCTCTGGCTCTTAGTGCTTCAAAAAAAGTACATAATACCATTTTTCGCACTATAAGGCGTACCTAAAATCCTTTAATTTTCCCAAAAATCAACAGAGCGCCTTATGTATGAATTTTACTGATCAGGTTGTAAAGAGAAGTAAAGCCACTCTGCAGAGGTACAGCATTATAAAGGAGTTTTAGTACATTTTTAGTATTAGCATTAGCCGCTAACCGCACTAAGTGCAAGCTCTTTTTGCCCATTCAGAGATGAGTATTATCGGCCTGTAGCCTGCTGCTAACCCCAGCTAGCACTGCTGGAGCAGCATTAGCATTACCCACTAACCTCACTAAGTGCTAGCTGATAATATTCACCTCTGAAAGGCAAAAGAGCTAGCTTTTAGCGCCACTCAGCGGTAAGATCTGCTGAATTAAAAGGAAAACAAGGACCTCTGTTCCTTCCTAGTGTGGCATAATGCACCTTATAATCCAGTGTGCCCTATCTATGCAAATAGACTAGAAAATAGACATCTATGTATAATGCGCCTTATAATCTGGAACACCTTTAAAAAAAATATATACGATACTCAACAGAAATAAAATACAGACTGAGCTTCTTGTTTAAATTGCATTAAATATTTACACAAATTAAGCTGATACAATGTGAAAGAGTGAAACCCAACTTTAATGCTTAAGAAAGCAGTTTCTGAAGAGCCTGGCTATTAGTTAAAAATTAACTGTATATAGGAGTTTTCCTATTGCTTACAATAAAGTTTGTTTACAGATAGTCCAGCATTTAAAAATATACAGCCAGTCAGCTTGCTGATTATAATGCCACAAGAAGAGGAGGCTCAATGTGGCACTAACAGGAAAAGGCTCCTACTAAAAACAACTGTGGTCGGTCAATCACCATGTCAGTCAACTGTGGAACTACAAAAGCGGCAACAGTAAACGGTAAAACTGAATGGCAGAACTGCGCTCTGAAGGTGAGCAGATGTAGACAGACTTCAAATGTATAATAAATATAAATAAATATATATAAAACACAAAAAGACAATTTTAAGTTAGGGACAGCTGACCTAAAGCTTTTGGACAGTTCTGGGATAGTTGTGAAAAAAGTTTATCTGGAGTTTTGACATGATTCACACACAATGCAAATTTCCATTAGATTTTTTTGCTGCATACGAAGAAAAATGCTATTATAATATTAATTAATACTATATATACCCAAGGTTGTCTGGTCAGTGATACACAGATTGCATTATTATTAATACTATGACATGTTGGATGATTGATTGACTTCAGGCAAAAATTCCTATATATTCAGATGAAAATTCCTGTATTTGTTAAGATTCAATATCACACAGTCCTAAAATTTAGTAGTCAAAATAAAGAATTCTACCCAAAGAAGAGGAATTTGCATGTATCTAAAGTATCACATGCTGCCAACTACACCAAACCGCATAGATAACTGAAGCTACATGTTCAGTTCCCCATTTCAAGCCTTCAATATGTCATATGAACAGGTAAAAGGATGCTTACCATTTCAGAACATTTGTTGGGGACGGAGTGAGAGTTGGCACTGTGATAGGCATGATTGAGTGAGTTCTCTTGTGGAGAGCAGCTGGTGCCTAAAGAACAAAAACGCAAAATAAAAAAAACACAACCTCTTTGGCACGTATGAAGCACGTTAGTGTAAATGTCTAATATAATGAATCACATTTTAATATGAATGTTTTACATGCTGCACCACTGTTTTATAGACTAGCATGGAGAGGAGTGCAGCAGCTAAGACCGTGGAAACAGTGGCCTCACGACGCTGTGAGTCTCTTTTTCCAGTGACCTACTGATTTGGACAAATGAGATACAACACCAAAAAGCCAAACTTTCTGACTTTTTCCACTGACCAAAGAACACGGGACTGTCAGGACATGTTTCTTTATAGTGGCCATGGTGTAATCAGGGGCACTTTCAGAGCTGCGCTAATTTGCTTTGAAAATATTAAATAAAGATTGATTATCCTCATTAGCATCTCTAACCAATCAATACTATCCCAACCATTTCTCTGTTTGTCTGTAGATTTGCACAAAAAAAAGATTAAGACATTCTATAAAATTTTACAATAAAAACAGACCAATAGAAATGCTCCAAAAATACTTTGAATAAAATGTTTTTACAGTGGCTTACAGTGTTTTTTTATCCTGTAAAATTGGCATTTTGGAGATTAGGGATGCACCTAACAATAATAATTTATAAACAAAATTTAATTATATATTTATTTTGATTAATAAATTGTTGTAATGACTAACATATAATGGAGAGACTTGGACCCAATTCCACTTCCAAAAACAGAGATTTTTCAGAGGCTCACTCCTAACAGAGGGCTATGAAAATCACGTGCAAGATGGCCCTGGCACAAACGACCACAGAAACCCACAAATTTAAATATTTTCCTTGTTACAAATTACAATAACCACTAAATAACTATAGCTTAAATGTGTAGTTTCAATTTTTCATTGCCATTTTCCTCATAACAAGCATAAATAAATCTCCAATGGTTCATCTCAGTAAGTAGCTAGCTAACTAGCTAACTTTCCTGTTCCACCTTAAATGATGCAACAGATGGCAGAGGCTGCAGCATTTAAGGTGGAATTAAAAAAATTAAAAAGAAAAAGAAATAGACAATAATATTTGCGGCACACCAGCAGACCCTTTTTTGAAGTCATACGATAAAGCTCTAAAGTTAACTAGTTAACCAGAAGCAGTAAGGTTGCTGAACTTTAACGATCCACTGCTATAACCTATATATCTGTATCGTGTTCTTAAAGGTAGACCTGACACGATAATTTATTAAAATGGCACTAATGTATCGATAACATAGCATCATAACAAAGGAATCACACCCTTTTACACCCAAAAAGACAATACCATGACGTGCAGCCCCAGTCTGTCCCAGCTGGCCCTCGTTGGACCAGCATAAAGACCCTGCATCAGCCTTCACTCGAGAGAAGTGAGGCTGAGGCAACACAAACCTAAAAGACACTAAAGTTAAGCGACTAGAGCCACACTTGGACGTTACTATTATTTTTTTTTTATTGTTTTGGTGTTGATGGAAGGCATTTTTCCTAATCGAGGTACATTTTGAGGTTATTCACTTCGTGAGTCTGTGTCTATTTGTGCTTCTGCACTACTGGGTCATGGTGGCTATGCCCCTATCCCGAGGGGCATAATCACAATATATGTGCATTTCCTAAGTGCAAACACAATGGACGATATTACAATTATTAAAATGATTGAGTTCATTTCCATTTATTGAACGATAAGTTGATAATGTAATTATTGTAACAGGCCTACTTGAAGGTTTATCCCAATTCTTCTGATCAAAGGGAAAGAATTAGTCAAAAACAAGGGGTCAGGGGTACAAAACAGAAATGGGATTGGGCCTTAGAATCATAGAACCAGAAACAGAAATGTATAGAAATGTTTAAAGATAATGTTCTTATCTGAACTCACTGCTCTCTTTGGGTCGCTGTGAGTGGAGTGCTCGTGCATGACCGTGCCCAGTTCCATCACTCTGCTTGCTCTCTGGACTGTCTGATCGGCGCAGCATCTTAGCAGGTGGAGTTTGGTCTGATGAGTTGTGGACCTTTTCATGACGGTGGTCATTTGTTGAGTGACTCTTGGACTGGTACTGGAAGGACTGGAGAGAAAAGAACAATAGAACAGGGGTAAGAGAGATAAAGAGAAAAAGCATACACTCATACTCTAAACCGGGGGTATTTAATTAGAATTTACTTTGGTCCAGTTAGAGGAATTTCATCAGGCCATGGTTCGGACCGTCGCCATTTTTACCTTGTGTTATGATTCATGTTATATCCTGTATAATGTAAAAACCTATAGTAGCTCTGTCAGTGTTTTAGATCATCAAGAACTGAAAGACAAAACAAATTAAATACTATTCAGTATATTTCAACAATATGCATTGTTTTAAATGGCCTCATCATACGATAAATGGAAACACCCTCAATAATTCAACTTGAGTCTATTAATGTGAATCAAAATGCTATATTTATTCCATTTTATTTTATTTATATTACATTTAGGCCTGCCTGTCATGATAAATACATAATTGACAAATCGTACAATATATGCAGAAATGTCAGGTTTGTTTAAAAATAGTTTTATTTTACTTAATCTTATTACTGTAAGAATGTTTTATAAATATAGTATTTCAGTTTCTTTTTCTGGTGCGCACCATCTGAATTTTTCTTTCTTGCTTAATTCTCCGACTGCTGCTTCTCGTGTGTGCTCCACGCTCCTGCATTTTGCATAGATCTGATTGGCAGAGGAGATCGTTTGGTGATCTTACAGCACACGTGATTGGTCTGTGAGTTTACTGTATACGCTGCAAAGCACATATACCATAGACAAGAAAAGTTCCGCCACTTTAAATGAAGACTGTCGGAATTAAATTTTTCCCAGTAGTTTATCGGTTTAGGTCTGCATTGGACAACGTCTGGGTCCGGACCACGATCCGCCCATTAGTGACCTCTGCTTCAAACCAATACATCAAAAACAAGTATTATGTTTTTAATTAAAGGGGAATTGCCCTGCTTATAAACATTTTACTACAATATAGGGCAATGTAATATATTGTTTTAGCGTCATTATCAAAACATCCACATGTGGAATGTGATATGTAACGTAATGAACAGTAAAATTAACAAATTATTAGACATCATACGCCACTTATAAAGCCAGACATCAGTTAAATGAATACAGCAGAGTTTGAAATTCTGATTCTGGGCTTGTTTTGGGGGGAGCAGCTCATAAAACACAGTATGAATTTTTTAGGTATTCAGTACACTATGTATTTCACAAAGCTAAGAAATGCACACAAGCCTGAATGGGTAGAAATGGGTATTTAAAGACAGGCTGTTTTTAAACATGGACAAACTGAGTGAAGCAGATTTAGTTCCACACAATTTCTCCTGTGTGTATACACAGCTCTGGAAAAAATTAAAAGACCACTTCAGTTTCTGAATCAGTTTCTCTGATTTTGCTATTTATAGGTTTATGTTTGAGTAAAATGAACATTGTTGTTTTATTCTACGGACAACATTTATCCTAATTTCCAAATAAAAATATGGCTGAAATAACAAAAAAGATGCAGAGCTTTCAGACCTCAAATAATGCAAAGAAAACCAGTTCATATTCATAAAGTTTTAAGTTTTTTTTAAGTTCAGAAATCAATATTTGGTGGAATAACCCTGGTTTTTAATCACAGTTTTTATGCATCTTGTCATGTCCTCCTCCACCAGTCTTACACACTGCTTTTGGATACTTGAATCATGCTGGTTAGCTAAGTTAGGTTGTTGGTCTGGATATTTTTTTTTATATATATATTTTTAGGTACAGCCTTTATGGAAATGCATTTTTCTATGTATTAAGGGACACCTGTAGCTGACAAACAGCTGTAGCCATATATTCTGCAGTATTTTATAAAGGGGTAGAAAAGCAGCTAACCTAACAACAGTTCCACCAATGCTGTAGTTAAACCTGTTTAGACATCTGGGTGAAACTGGCTTTAATAGATTCAGTTCCTTACAATTTGTGCAGTTTCACACTACAACCATGACCAAGGTTATATAGAGAAACTATCCCTCGATTAAACACTTATATAGCTACATAATTTAAATGTTTATGTAAATATACTGGGTATTAAACTGTCTATACAATCTCCTATGTTGCCAGGCAATTTACACAGGCCTTAATCATGCTGATTAGCTAGAATATGTTGTTGGTGATTTTTTTATTTATATTTAAGTACAGCCTTTTATGGAAATGCATTTTCTACCTATTAAGGGATCCCTACAGGATATGAACTGTCAGGGCATCTAGTAATAACAGACAACTGTAGCCATCTATTCTGCAGTATTTTACAAAGGGGTAGAAAAGCAGCTAACCTAACAACAGTTCCACTAATGCTCTAGTTAAACCTGTTTAGAAATCTGGGTGAAACTGGCTTTAATAGATTCAGTTCCTTACAATTTGTGCTCCTACAGGCCTGCAGTTTTACACTACAACCATGACCAAGGTTATATAGACAAACTATCCCTCCATTAAACACTTATACAGCTACATATATATATCCATAATTTCAGTTTGTATGTAAATATACTGTGTATTAAGCTCAGCTGTCTATACCATCTCCTATGTTGCCAGGCAATTTACACAGGCCTGAATCATGCTGGTTAGCTTTAGTTTTATTTATATTTAAGTACAGCCTTTATGGAAATGCATTTTATACCCATTAAGGGATACCTGCAGGATATGAACTGTCAGGGCGTCTAGCAATAATAGACAACTGTAGTCATCTATTCTGCAGTCTTTTATAAAGGAATAAAAAAGTAGCTAATCTTACTACAGTTCAACCAATGCTGTAGTTAAACCTGTTTAGAAATCTGGGTAAAACTGGCTTAAATAGATTCAGTTATGCCAATCTTTTCTGCCAAGCTGACAGACAGCTGTAGCCATCTATCCTGTAGTCTTTTATAAATGAGTAGAATCACAGCTAACCTAGTTAACTACATTTTTTATAGTTAACTGTGTTTAGAAGTCTGTGTTTAATATAGTTTAACACGTTTAATAGATTCAGTTCCTCACAATTTCTGCTCCTACAGGCCTACAGTTTCAGACTACAACCACAACCAGGATTATATAGACAAACTAGCTCCAAATTAGCACACATACATTAATAAACATAAATTTAAATGTATATGAATATACTGCGTTTTAAGCCGTCTATACTATGTACTGTCAGGGCGTCTAGCAATAGTTTACACTAATAAACGTGACTTTATGGTGCCATTTAATCACCAAAACAAATGCATGCTTGTGTCTGAGGCAATATTTTCAGCCAAGATGACAGACAGCTGTAGCCATCTATCCTGTAGTCTTTTATAAAAGAGTAGAAACGCAGCTAACCTAACTAACTAAGTTTTCACCAAGGCTGTAGTTAAATATGTTTAGAAATCTGGCTTTAGTAGATTTTAATACGTTTAATAGATTCAGTTCCTCACAATTTCTGTTCCTCCAGGCCTACAGTTTCAGACTACAACCACAACCAGGGTTATATAGACCAACTAGCCTTAAATTAATAAACTTCTATACGTTGATAAACATACATTTCAATGTTTATTTGAATATAATGTGCATTAAACTGCCTGTAACAGCTCTTACGTTGCCAAGGCAATTCACACAGGCCTGGTTAAGCTAGTTAGCTATATTATCGTAGCTAACTAAGCTAAGCTAAGCTAAGCTAAGACTAGCCACCTACCGGTTTAATACAGATAAATTCTTATTTATTAGCAGATAAATCGTGTCTGCGCCGGATTACACGCACCTGGTAAGACTGGTAATCCCTTCTGTCACTGCACCTGCACAGAAACACAGAAAGAAAAGAGTGAAAACGATGAAAATTAAGCTAATGCTAAACTAGCTTATGCTAAGCTAACTAACTAACGCAAAGCCAGCTAGCCGCTGCCGCCTCAGACCGTCTGCCTCTAAAACGACGTTTCCCAGACGTTTTTAAACCCCTACAAATGTGAAACAAGACCCTAAACGTCTGATAAATGTTATAATCAGTCTGTTTTTCTGTACCCGTCAGCGAGTCTCGGCTGTTTCCGCGCGTACATCACCATTAACGCCTCTGCTGCGGATGTGGACGCTCGCCCGACTCTCTCAGGAAGGAAAACCAGCTGACAATAATAATAATAACTCAGTAAAAACAGGATTGATACAGAAATAAAGGGGTAAACTCAGCGCCTAACAGCTTTATCCGAAGCCCCGGGGTGTTAACTAAAGTTATCAGGAGTTCAGGGATGTTTAGAGGCTCGGGTTTTGCAGTTCTGGTGCAGAAAGCTGCCGGTCCGGTCCGGTCCATCCCCTCAGGGGTTCTTCTGAGTGCTGGCGCCCCCTAAAAACAGCCCGCAATACTGTAACATAATATTAAACAGGTATTATTTATATTTATTTACCTATACTAGCAATACTAGTAATTTCACACATTATACATTGATATTAAAGCCCATTCCCGCCACCTAAAATAATAATAAAATAATCCAGAATATATTTTTTTCTTATTATTAAGCAAACTGCTTAAGTAAATCTCATTATTTTGAGATAATCTCAAAATAAAGAAAATATACTCTCAAAATAAAGTATATCAAAATAATGAAATAGTATATCAAAATAATGAAATAGTATATAAAAAATGAATAGTATATCAAAATAATAAGATAGCATATCAAAATAATGAAATTGTATATGAAAATAATGAATAGTATATCAAAATAATGAATAGTATATCAAAATAATGAATAGTATATCAAAATAATGAGATAGTATCTCAAAATATTGACTTACACTCTCAGAATAATGAGACAGTATATGAAAATATTGACTTGCTATCCCAAATAATGCGATTGTGTCTAAAAGTAAGAATATTGACTTATCTCAAAATAATGACTTACTATATCAAAATAATGATATAATATCTTACAAAAATAACTAACTATCTCAAAATAATCAGAGAATATATCAAAATAATGTGATAATATCTTTATCAAATATATATTTTGACTTACTTTCTTAAAATAAAGACTTACTATATCAAAATAATGATATAATATCTCAAAATAATGAGTTACTATGTCAAAATAATAAGAGAATATATCAAAATAATGAGATAGTATCTCAAAATAATGATTAGTATCTCAAAATATTGACTTACTATATCAAAATAATGATATAATATCTCACAATAATAACTTAATATCTCAAAATAATGACTTACTATGTCAAAATAATAAGAGAATATATGAAAGTAATGAGATAGTATCTGAAAATAATGAGAAAATATATCAAATAATGACTTACTACCTCAAAATAATGACTTACTATCTCCAATGAGATAGTATCTTAAAATATTCATTTAATTGAACTCGTAATGAGTGCTTTTTAATGATGTATGTATTTTTATTTTGTGAACTCAGTGTAACCATTTTTTTCATGGTAACTTATATTTCTATAGATCACAGAACAACCTGTGTTTTTTAAATGTATATTATTTTTTGTGATCTCAAAAAATTACTAATGTTTTCGTAAAATTATTAGGCTATCAAAATATTTATTTTTCGTAATATATTATTATTATTACTATTAATAGTGTTTTTTTGTGATCTTAGAACAACAACCAGTGTTTTTTCCCATAAAAATGTTTAACATAATAATATTGTAATGCATAATAACGTATTTTTTTCATGATAACTTTTTTATGGTAGTATCAGGATAATGAAATTGAGCTGTATTGATGTGGTGGTTGATGGGGGTACAGCAGGGATACAGTGAGCGAGGCCAGGTCATGTGATGCGCGCTCTATCACTGAATTCTCCCTGTAGCCTGGATCATCTGGGTCAGTATTGATGACTGGCTTGTTGATCAGAGAAGAACTGCACTCTTCTATCCTGTTATTGTGTTCGGTAAGTCTGTTTTGTTGTATTTTCTGATTTTTATCGCATTAAATTTTAAAACTACAGGTTTTAAAAGTACAGATCTGCTCTGGCTCCTCAGATAGAGTAGCAGGATATTGATTAGGCAGATTATTATAGGCTGTAGGATCTATAGTTGACAGACTGTAGCTTAAAAAAAGATACGATGGTGTTATCCACTGCGCCACACTAGCCACGGTTGGTTAAAGTTGAAGGTGAGGCTTTTTAAAAAATATAAAACCAGGGCTCACTGTGCTCAGATAAATGCATTAAAGGGTTATCTTGAGTTAACTGTTAATTAATTTCATTATGATAGATAAAAATATACACTACTGGTCAAAAGTTTTAGAACACCCCAATTTTTGTCCCTTTATTTTTGCTATTTTTGCTTCTCACGTCCAAGCATTAACCGGAAATAATACAAAGTCTGACAGGGCATTTAAGGAAAACAAATTAACTTAAAACGGGAAAAAAGTAATTTTAGTATTGTAAAAAAAAACATTAGTATATTTTAAAAGTAAAATATATATGTATTGTTTAAAAAAGAGGAGGTGACTTTTGGCAAAAAAAAAAAACAATAATTCTTTGAATTAACCTGTATTGTTATATTAAGTGATCCTTAAAATAATAATAATAATAATAATAATAATAATAATAATAATAATAATAATAATAATAATAATAATAATAATAATAATAAAATCAACCTTTCGTTCAGAAACGACTCTTCATAGTTTGGCAACCACATGATGCTTAAATAAGCAGATTTTGGAGCATTATTATTATTACTTAACCGTGTCCAAATGAAGCTGCATGTTACACTCCCTCCACCAAGTGGCAGTGTAGACCTGTAGTCCATAAACTGAAGCAAGAGTATTTGCACTGCATTACCACAGATATTTCTAAAATATCACGCAGGAACTAACTTTTATATATTCAGACCTCAAATAATGCAAAGAAAACAAGTTCATATTCATAAAGTTTTAAGAGTTCAGAAATCAATATTTGGTGGAATAACCCTGTTTTTTAATCACAGTTTTCATGCTTCATCTTGGCATCATGTTCTCCTCCACCAGTCTTACACACTGCTTTTGGATAACTTTATGCTGCTTTACTCCTGCTGCAAAAATTCAAGCAGTTCAGTTTGGTGGATTGATGGCTTGTGATCATCCATCTTCCTCTTGATTATATTCCAGAGGTTTTCATCATTTTTAACTGGTATCTTATTTTTTTCAGATTTTCTCACTCTGACAGTCCAACTTGCTGGTGCACTCTGAGACTGATACCTGCGGAGGTCGAGATTGTTGCTGTGGGTTTCTTCAGTGAAGATATGCTGTGCTCCTCTGCTAATCCAGGCAGTAAGTATTAGCTGTGGTCTGAATGGGCCACAAAAAAAAAATTGAGAGACCTCTTCATTCAGTGTTTCTTCTGAAATCAATGGTATTTAAAGGAGTTTATCCTACTTTTGCTGGAGTAACTGTATCTACTGTCCAGAGAAGTATTTCCATTAACTGTTGTGTGGGGACCTTTTATGTGGGGACCTTGCTATCATTGAGATTTTGCTGTGTTTGCAGTGTTTCCTTAAAAAAAACAGTTCTACATAGTACTAAAATGGGTTATTGTACTCATAATAAAACTTTAAAAGTTAGATACACCCTAAATTCAGTGTTTTTTAATTATTTTTAAACATTTTGCATTTTGCGTTTTGTAGATCAAAACTAAAGTCATTCAAGCTATGAAGAAAACTATATGAAATTATATTAAATTATATGAAATTGCCTGTAATTTCAGGCTTTCAGTTAACAGCTGTGCTGAACTTGTTAAGAGTTAATTACTTGAATTACTTAACCTTTTGAACCCCAACCTATTTTGGTGTGTTTTATCTCCTCTGTTTTTTCAGTTCCCCTGTCACTTGTTATAATACAGATATGTTACAGTTATGTTAGGAGACAGCCACATGCTTTTATCTGTCTATGTTAAACTGTTGAGTTAATATGATAGTTAACATGATTAAAATTGTAGATAACGTGAATGTTATCATGTGGAACGTCATCAATATGTTTAATGAATGAAGCTGCAGCACAAAATCTCAGCTGTCCATGAGTGATGAAGTGGAGGCGGAGTTAGCTCGTTTTTAAAGTAAGTTATAAACTATGATTATTATTCCTTGTTCAAATATTACAACAGATGCTGTTAGTTGGATGTTTAACGTTGCATTTTTGGGTGAAATGTGATGTTAACCCTTGTGTGGTGTTCGGGTCTGTGGGACCCGTTTTTATGTTTCATCAAATGATACAAAAAAAATATTTTTTCAAACTCAAACTCATTGGCAGTGGCTCATTTTTTGTGAAAAACATATATCAAAACACATTTTCGATAAACACACAATGTACACCCCCCCCACACACACACACACACATTTATATTACATACAGTATGTTTGGCCAAGGGCTAATAAACATTGCTTCATTTGTAAATTTGAAACTAAACTAATTTTCTACTCATATCTTGAGTTTAATTCATTTTCTTTTACATTTTATTAAAAAACTAACAAAAAAAAGAGTAGCACTTTTTAAAAGAAATGTAACATAAGAAAGGTACAGGGCAAATATTAACCATGTAAGCTGTTTATACTGCTTGCAATTTAGATGAAGCAAGCATGTGTAAAGCATTTTAATGTAGAATTGCTTAATTTTGCTGAATTAAATACAAGTAACAAAGTAAACGAGTAACAAAAATATGAACACCACACAAGGATTAAAAGTGGGTAAAACATAAAGTGAACTAGTCGATAAAGTTTTCCCCACCCCTTTAGCCTCAGCGTTGTTAACCCTTTCCCACCCACCCGTTTTTGGGCGATGTGGGCGGTTCCACCCTACCTACCGGGATTTCACAAGACAATACAGCGTGATTGGTCACTTGGAAAGAGTTTTGATGGAAAGAGGAATGATTGACAGTTACCCCAGACTATATTTCACACATAAGCTGAAAGTAGTTTATTGTTTAAATTGCGGGAAAAGGTTGACTGTACGGAATACTGAAGTGTCCAGTATACCATTCTCTTACGTTATATGTGTGAGAAAACGTACAAATAAACACAATAGACGATTATATCGTGACTATCAAAAATTATTGAGGTCATGTTAATTTATTGGGTACCACTTTAAAATAAGACTACCTTTATAAAGGGTTTATAAAGGGTTTACAATTAGTTTATTAATTGTTACTAATAGTGACTTAAAAATCATTAATAATCTGCGCCGAGTGGTCCAGAGGTCTAAAGCGCTGCCACTATGCAGCTTTGCCATCAAGCGGCCGGCGCTCAGAGGGAGCAAAATTGGCCCTGCTCCCTCTGGGTGGGTAGATGGCGCTCTCTCCCCATATCACTCCTATGGTGATGTCTGCAGCACAGGGCATCTGTGAGCTGATGCATCGGAGCCGAGCCGCTGTGCTTTCCTCCAATCCCCCTGTGATGCTGCACGGCAATACTGCATCAGCAGCAGCTTGAAAAGAAGCGGTGGCTGACTTCACATGTATCGGAGGAGGCATGTGTTAGTCTTCACCCTCCTGGTGTGTTGGGGCATCACTAGTGATAGGGGGAGTCCTAATGAGTGGGTTGGGTAATTGCCCGTGTAAATTGGGGAGAAAATGGAAAAAATTAGAAATAAAATTATAAAAAAAAAAAAATTAATAATCAGTTATAACACATGCGTAGAAAGGGCAACAATGACCTGTTGTTTGCCAAATAGTGAACCTGCAGCCATCTATATTGTTGACCTTCCTACGTATGTGTTATAACTAATTATTAATGTTTTTTAAGGCATTTACAACCTAATTAGTAACCATTAATAAACTAATTGTAAACCATTTATAAACCCTTTATAAAGGTAGTCTTATTTTAAAGTGGCACCATTTATTGTGGTATTATTTATTTAATTATTGTGACAAGCCTAATAAAGACACAAGAAAATCTCTGCTTTTTACAGTATGAGCTCTTTAATGCAGGCGGTGGTGGAGGGTCTGAACAGATGGAGCGCAGCTGGGTCGGGCCGAGCACCACCACGCATGATATAGTCCCTCACAGGGGAGTAAGAAATAGCTTCTCTGTGGGGAGTTAACCAGGTTCATCAAACAGTCCGGTAACGCTAAGGCCGTAAATCTGGCCGGATCAGTTCTACAGTATGCACACAGCCATGAGCGCACCTGGACCTTCAGAACCAGAACCGAATTTATCATATCCCTCACGTCCCTTTGACTAATATGGCTGTAATATTTATCTGACGTGAGGTTTGTTAACCCTTAGAACCCTACGGATGGATTTTACATACAAAATCGCACCTTGTGTTCTCAGCTTAATTACTCATAAACATAATCCATATATGGTTAGAATGGGCGGAGCTTACTCTTTCTAAAAATAGTGATCACATCCCAGTGCAGTAAAGCTAAATCTACAAGAAACCCATTGAGAAAAACACCTAAAAAAGTGAAAAATCTCCTTCCCCAACAAATATTATTTACCTTTAGTGCTTCAAACATATTTATATGATGTTTCAAACCAAATAATATCAGTAAATAAAGACTCAAAAGTGTCCACAGAAAAAGTGTGAAACTACCTGCTTTACTCAAACTAAAGCTAGGTATGGTGTGCGCACTACTTTATATAGTTTTTATAATTTTACTTGCACATTTTTACTTTAAGTAGTTATTTTGCAATAAACATGTTTATTTATTTAGACTAAAAACTTAAAATTTTTGTATATATATGTTTTCTTTGTGTGTCCTGATTAAAATACTGAAAGGCATAGGCTGCTCTGAGGGTCAGGTTTTTAGTATCTACATGTATCCTAGAGGTGTGATTATTGATTATCAAGAAAAATAACTCAGCCTGATGCTGTTTCTCCATGTATTTTATCAAAGTAATAATTAATAAGCCATGTAATTAATTATTATCATCAATATTCTTATGCTCTCAACTCATAAACACTCTAGTCTAACCATTTTTGAAAAGATATCTTAGGTGTGAATATATTTAAAGTCTATACAGTCAAAAATAAGTAAAAATAAGAAAAAAAAAACAGACGCTTTGTAAAATTTTGATTAAAACATGATCAGTTCCAGGAAAATAGAACAATTCTGCTTCCTTTTACATTTTAAATGATTATATTTTTGAGCAGCTGTATGTCTTCTGGAGTAAAAGAGATCAGGGCATGTGTCTGTCTGATATAATTACTGTGATTATAAGACCTGAAAGAGGAACTGAAAAACAAAAACGGAGTAAAAACACACCAAAACAGCCTAGAGTTCAAAGGGTTAAGCTTGGAAACTCTGCGGCCTGCAGGCTGGTTTGTGGTACCGTGGAGGGTTCTCCTGCAGAGAACCGTCTGGTTCTGCTAATGCGCTGGGCATGCTCTGGGCCTGGTACACTCCTACCCTTCTCCTGGAATGAAGTTTAATAATCCAGTCTGTGTAAAACTGTAAGAAATTGGCAGCAGAAGCCGGGCGTACATAATGGTTTTTGTTTAACGTTTTTGAAACAATCCCCTCGTGATCCGAGTTAACGAAGACCGGTCCGATTTTCCCTTGCCTCAGCGAATGCACCATATGCTCCTGGAGCTGTAAAGAGTTGTGAAAGGTGGTGACAGGCGTTCGGGATGCTCCCTCCGCTTCTGTCACTTCAGCTGAGATGAACACTGAGATGAAAAAATTCTGAATTTTGGCTGTGAGGACTTGTTTGGGATGGGTAGTTGAGTGGGGGACCTGTAGAGGGCACTGTTCTCAAGAACTTGTGGGGACCAGTACTTAAATATTACCAGAAAAACAGTGTGCAGTATGTACTGTATTGTAGTTTGTGTGTGCTTTTGTGTGTGTGTGTGTGTGTGTGTGTGTACATTCAAGGACCAAAAGTCCCCACATTGAACCGAAAACATGTCAGGTTTGTGAGGTCCAGTACTATGTACGCTATTGTATTTGTGTGTGAGTGTGTGTGTGTGTGTGTGTGTGTGTGTTTGTGTTTGTTCATTTAAGGACCAAATGTCTCCAAATTGAACAGAAAACATGCCAGGTTTGTGGGGACCAGTACTTTAATATTACAAGAAAAACACTTTGCAGTATGTACTGTATTGCCATTGTGTGTGTTTGTGTGTGTGTGTGTGTGTGTGTTTGTGTGTGTATGTGTGTGTACACTCAAGGATCAAATTTCCCCACATTGAACCAAAAACATGCCAGGTTTGTGGGGACCAGTATTTTAATATTACCAGAAAAATAATGTACAGTATGTACTGTATTGTATTTGTGTGTGTGTGTGTTTGTGTGTTTGTGTGTTTGTGTGTGTGTAAGTGTGTTTTTGTGTGTTTGTGTTTGTGTGTGTTAGTGTGTGTTTGTGTTTGTTTATTCAAATGTCCCCAGATTGAACAGAAAACATGTCAGGTTTGTGAGGACCAGTACTATGTACTGTATTGTATTTGTGTGTGTGAGTGTGTGTGTGTATGTGTGTTTGAGTGTTTGTGTGTGTTTGGGTGTGTGTGTGTGTGTGTGTACATTCAAGGACCAAATGTCCCCACATTGAACAGATAACATATCAGGTTTGTGAGGACCAGTACCATGTACTGTATTGTATTTGTGTGTGTGTTTGTGTGTTTGTGTTTGTTCGTTCAAGTACCAAGTGTCCCCACATTGAACAGAAAACATGCCAGGTTTGTGAGGACTAGTACTTTAATATTACCAGAAAAACAGTGTACAGTATGTACTGTATTGTATTTGTGTGTGTGTGTTTGTGTGTTTGTGTATGTACATTCAATGACAAAATGTCCCCACATTGAACAGAAAACATGCCAGGTTTGTAAGGACCAGTACTTATTATTACAGTGTGCAGCATGTATTGTATTGTGTGTGTGTGTGTGTGTGTTTGTGTGTGTTTGCGTTTTGTTTATTCAAGGATTAAATGTCCCCATATTAAACTGAAAACATGCCAGGTTTGTGAGGACCACTATTTTAATATTACCAGTATGCATATGCACTGTATTTATGTGTGTGTGTGTGTGTGTGTGTGTGTGTGTTTGTGTGTGTACATTCAAGGACCAAATGTCCCCACATTAAACAGAAAACAGATTTGTGAGGACCAGTATTTAATATTACCAGAAAAACAGTGTGCAGTATGTACTGTATTGCACTTGTGTGTATGTGTGTGTGTGTTTGTGTGTATATGTGTTTGTTCATTGAAGGACCAAATGTCCCCACATTGAACTGAACACATGGCAAGTTTGTGAGGACCAGTACTTTAATATTACCAGAAAAACAGTGTACAGTATGCACTGCATTGTATGTGTGTTTGAGTTTGTTCATTCAAGGACCAAATGTCCCCAAATTGAACAGAAAACATGCCAGGTTTATGGGGACCTTCTTTTGGTACCACTGAGATTTTTGCACTATATATCGTTTATACAGGTTCTGTTTATACCCTCATTATCCCCCTATCACTATTGCACTATTGTCTTGTGTCTCTCGTCTTACATATGTCTATATCTGTGGCCGGGAACAATAGTAACATCATTTCAATTCTCTGTATGTCCTGTATATAAGCAGTATTAACAATAAAACTACCTGACTTGACTTGACTTGAACATTTTAACAAAATACATATTTTAACAAAATAGTTTAATATTATTTAGGAATCAGTTCAGATATATAAATGCAGTTTAAATACAGTATGTGTTGCTGTTCTTCTCATTGGTCCTGTAGGTGCCTGCAGGCTGCTGGTTACTCTGCTGTATGGACTGGAGTCTTACCTGGATTCTACAGAGGACAGCAGCTTCCTACAGGACATGCTGATGGGCAACACCCTGCACGTCCTCATCAAGGTTAATATATAATATAAACCATGGGTCCTATCATACACCCTGCGTAAGGTGCATCGCAATGCTATCTTACACCCCGTCAACAGTCTATTTTCGTGCTTTGTTCCTGCGCTGGTAAAATAGCATCAGAGTTGGAAGTTAGGTGTGTTCAGGTACATTTCTGGTGTTTTTCTATCTTGGTGGTGAGAAATACAGGTGCGCCACTGACTGATTAAAACCCTGACAAGTCAACAGTCAGCAGCCCAATCATATCTTTTTCCTCAACAATAAACATAATAAATAATAAAATAACATTTATGTTCCCTTAAATGAGCTGCTGGTGTATCTTCACAGCGTGAATGCACAGCTCAGTATCCTCTGCTGAGACGCTCAAAAGTGCCGCGCTGTTAAGATATGAATGCGCCAAAGTCAGAGCTCACATGGCTCTTAAAGGAAATGGCAAGTGACACACTTGATTGGTTTATTTTACCATACGCCCAAAATTAACGCAATTACATTAAGAAAACCCAGTGAACAAAAATATGGCTATGAAACCATATTAAGAAAATGCAGCATTTCAGAAACGCTGCCTGAAGGGAAAGCAAATACATTTACCACACCGGAAATCAATCAACCTTTATTTTCATTCGGGAAAAAAACATTGAGGGTGACCCCTTATTTGCAATGTTGCTGAGCCTTTATAACATCAAAGGGATTGAACACCTTTAATAATAATTTAGAAATAATCAAAAAATAAAATAGTAAAAAATAAAATAATAATAAAAAAATAAAAGAAGTACTAATTTTACATCAACATTTAATAAAAATGTATATGTAAAACATAAAATTCTAAAATACCATAAAAAAAACTAATTTGACACATAAGTAAAAAAATTGTAAAATATAAAATAAGTAAATAAATAATAGTAAAAGTAAAGTAAAATGTAACAAATTATATGTGATCAAATGAATAATAGAATTAAGAACAAGAATGAAAATATAAAACATTAAAATGAAGTAATAAATAAATAAAAGTTAAATAAATTAATATATAAAATATACAAATATAAATAAAATAAGGAAAAAGATAAACTAATTTTAAGACTAAACTAAGATTTAAAACAGTCACAGGCTTTCTGATGGTGATTAGAAACTAAAAGTTTAAAACGATTCAGTGATCCCAGCGAGCTGAGTCTCAATTTAAAGCAAAGCAAGCTTTTGACGTGGGCTTTTGGTAGAATGTCAACAGCGCCCTCTAGTGACCGGGAGCATTTCTTAATGTAGTTTTGTTGTCATCTTTTTTTAATTTCTTTTGTAAATGATGTTGTGTTGTGCCTTTCTAGGCCAAAGTACCAAAGATACACCAACATTCCCTAAATCAAGTTGCACAAAACACAATCGACCGGTGCACTACAGATCACTAAAATAGAGCCTTTATTCTTAAAGCCCTGGGAATCCCAGAAGCAGTGTGATTGTTCTCTATCTGTAACAGTAGTGTTTATAAATGTGAGCTAGTGCTCTACACCCAGTAGCATCGTCTGCTGGCAGACGCCTCTAATGAGTTCAGCACATGCTGTCTGCGACTGCGACTGAGGTGAGGGAGGAGGCGGGGGGAGGGGGAGGGTCTGCAAGTGATAAAAACCCAAATTAAAGCTCATTTAAAGACAGCCATGTTTACTTACATGGAGTTTAATGCTTCCAGGAGAAGTCCAGTGCTTCCTTAGTCAGCATATGCTAACCTGAGATACACAGCAATCAGCCATAACATTAGTACCATCTGCCTAATATTGTGGAGGTCTTCCTTTAGCCACCACCAATCCACTAGACCTGTGAAGATGTTTCTCTGGTGTCTGACACCAGGACTTATTCCTGTTTCTAATAGAACACCTTCAAAAAGAGATGTTGGGCATTTGAGTGGATGTTATTAGATGGCGAAATTTAACATCTTCTTCTTTAGAAGGGCAAAAGTTTGGACACACCTTCTTGTTCAATGTTTTTATTTTTTTCTACATTGTAAATATATACTAAAGTGATCCAGACTATGAGTGAACTCATAAGTAATCATGTAGAAACTTAATCAATCAACCAATCAATCAATCAATCAATCAATCAATCAATCAATCAATCAATCAATCAGTCAACTTTTATTTTAACTCGGAAGTACATTGAGGGCTACCCTCATTTTTAATATAGCCGAGCATTTACAAATACAAGGATTGACATGACAAAGAAAATTTGCCTTTACATTTAATCATTTTAAAATGAAAGAAAAAATAAAAATAAATAAAAGATAAATAGATTCAAATAATAATAATAATAATAATAATAATAATAATAATAATAATAATAAAATAACGAAACTTGAGGTTTATTGATAGGAAATTAAGATCAAAAGAGGATAACAGATCAATCAAATTATAAAACAAAAACAGTTAAAAGCTTAATGCAGTTTAAGATAAAACCAACTTTTACACAGTACAATTGAAATAAATAAATACATTAAAAAATAATAAAAATAATACAATAAACTAAATAAAATAAGTTTTAAAAAAGTAATAACAAGACTATAAAAAATAAAATAAAGAAAAAAAGAAAAAGGAAAATGAAATAAGAGAAAAACTAAAGTAAGAAAAAAGTTATAATAAATAAATAAGATTAAGTAAAACAGTTACGAAAAAGTGTTAAACAAACCAAAATAGTTTGTTAACTTGTGGTTTCTGAGGCTGGTAACTCTGAAGAACTTATCCTGTGCAACATAGGAAACTCTCGCTCTTCCTTTCGTAGGCCGGTCCTGATAAGTGCCAGTTTCATCATCATAATGTTGTTGATGCTATTTGCAGTGACTGCATTTGAGGATATTTTCAAAGTCCTTAAAATATTAGTTAAGTAGTTCACATAATATGGATTAGCACATTACTAAAATCGAGCTATTCACTGTATATCAATAATGCTACCTCTTTAAGCAATTAACTCTCGGCAAGTTCAGCACAGCTGTTAACTGAAAGCCTGAAATTCCATGTGACTAAATAATTCCAAAGTTTGGATGACTTTAGTATTAATCTACAATGTAGAATATTGTAAAATAAAACAACAAAAAACAACTGAATTTAAGGTGTGCTCAAACTTTTGACTGGTACTGTATCGTTAGCGCTAATGAGATTAGCCGTGTGCTAATCAGTGTCATCGCCATCGCAGATTCTCCCAAGAGTCTTCTATACACAGGCCTCGCAAGCCAGGCTGTTCCAACACACACACACACACACACACACACACCTGCTGAAGCACCCTGTTAGAGAACAAGTGCTGCATTGGCGAGAGGCTCTCAGGAGACGAGCTGGGAGATAATTTACGGCCTAAACACTTCAGCATGAGGCCGAAATATATAAAGTTGATATAGTGAGTCTCAGCGCTCAGGCCGTGTTCCAGACATACCCGAGCTCATCCCAGCCCAGAACACAAACACACAGCTCAACGCTCGCGCTCCATGTGCTGCGAGAGACGCTGCCTCTTTTCCAAACCCGCTGCCATGTGAACTGTACAGGGAGTAAACTGTGTTTCTACAGGCAGATCTGCAGCAATACCACCTCTCACAACCCAACCAGACCCAAAACAGCATGCTAATGAGCCGGAGTCAGGTGACGTGATTTACCTCACAGTAGTGCTGGACGATATGGCCAAAATTCTAGGACCCGCGGCCGAGCGAGCGGACCTGTGGCCGGCCTCGAGGACCCGCGGCCGAGCGAGCAGACCCGGGGCCGACCGAACCGAGTCTACCTTAGCCTTGGATCCGCTCGTCCCGGCTCTGTTTGGCTCCAGCGCGAGACATTTTTGCTGCGTAGCGAAGCGGACCCGAGCCTAGCCATTTTAATCTAGCCTTGCCTAGCCTAGCCTGTTTGGCTACGTGCCTGTGTGGTTACGTCATCACGCACTGACGTAGCCCAGCTACGGGGGCTGAATGTGTTGAGCTCTGCGGCGAGCTGACGCCAGTAAAAAACGCCTGTCCGTGATTCTGTAAATAATACATATCGATATACCACAAAACTGATATCACCGTTATTGAAACATTTCTTATCGCGATAAATACCGATATCGAATTATTGTCCAGGCCTACCTCACAGCTATAAAAAGTTATAGCTTTTGGTCTTCAGTGTTGTGGGTGGTATTATTAGCAATAGCACAGCCTTTTATATACACAAATAATATGTACAGTGTATTACAAAAGTGAGTACACCCCTCACATTTCTGCAAATATATTTTAAGTATATCTTTTAATGGGACAACACTTTTTGCCTTTGTGCATCTTAATATAACAGTGTGAATTTGCTCGTCCCTCAAAATAAATCAATATACAGCCATTAATGTCTAAACCACCCGCAACATAAGTGAGTACATCCCATACAGACTACACCCCTAAATGTCCAAAATTGAGCACTGCTCACCATTTTCCGTCCAAAATGTCATGTCACTGAAAGTTCCAACAAAGCACCTCATGGCAAAGAACTCTCTGAGGATCTTAAAAGACAAATTGTTGCGTTACATGAAGGTGGCCAAGGCTGCAAGTAGACTGCCAACACTCTATAACTGAGCTGTACAGTACCAGTCAAATGTTTGGACACACCTTAAATTCAGTGGGTTTTTTTTTTTTTTTTTTTTTATGTTTGCTTTGTAGATTAATACTAAAGCCCAGGTTCTAGACTGCTTTGCTTGAGGAGGGGCAGTAGAACATAATGGGACCGCATGTTGATAGTCCTATTTGTAGCCAGAGCTAATGATACTGGCTAAAATTGATGTATGAAGTTTCTTCAAACCTATACTAAAGCATAATAACTGAAGAGTATACGTTGCTTATGTAAAGTATTAAATATTATCCTGTTGTGATTAATTTGAATACCCCAAGTGAGAATACAAATATGATTAATAAATTAAAATATATAAAAAAACAGTGGATCATTCAACAAACAAACTATATATAAACCGCCTGTGTTCTAAAATAACTCAAATCTTTAGCTAGTTCAGAGATAACTATCTTGAGTTTGCGAGCAGTGAATGCTGCACAATACTGCGCTCAGTGTGTAAAAAGCATGGAGCAGCAGAGACAGCATTTGTTCAAAGCAGTATATTATCTAGCTGATCTATCAGATTAAACTGCGGCTTATCAGCAGTTTAGCTCAAATAAAAAGAGGTATATTTAATGGCTGGGATCACGTTCTCACCACAACAAACCGCTCCAGAAAATAATAATGTGTTACTGATTCCAAATTAATCCTGTGCGTTAATGTTTTAAGATTGACAGCCCTATTCAATATAGAATGTTTGTTTAAAATGCTCTCCAAGACTTGGCGTAGTATTTAGACTACAATGCTTTTTAAATGAAACAAAATACAAGGCAGCCAATCAGAGCAAAGCTCATTTACATAATCCAGTCTGAAAGTCTTGAATTCTCAGGATGTTATTTGTTCTGTGAGTCTTTCCCATCTAAACACCCCAAGCTGCCAGATTTCAGCTGGTCCCTCCAGCCAGCCGTGACCAAAGGGACTGCAGCAGGTTTCTGCGTCCCGACGTCTTGAAATATGTCGAAATCGGACGCTAAATTTCTTGGCTCTTCTTTATACGAGGTGCGAGATTTGGCGGGAGGGCCGAGCGTCGAGCGAGGGACACGATCAGCATGTGGACGGAGGTTTTATGTGCGAGTTATGTCGTCTCCGTCCGCAGATCTAATCTCCAGGGCCAGAAACTGCCCAGACCCGCGGCCTACATGTGGCTGCGCTTGGCGTCCGGTATCGTCTGCGAGGAAAAAAAACACAGAAAGCTGACATTGTTTTATTTAAACCAGCTGTTATAAAACATGTCCTTTTTATACCACAGCCTTTAGCAATGTGCGGGCTGTAAATATGATTACATCTTTCTTGGGTAATACTGCAGCAGGTTATTTTTCTCCCTGTGATTCACGCTGTCGAGAGGAGCTGAGTGACTGGGCTCTGACAGACGAGCAGACAGACGGCCAGAAAGACAGACAGATAAACATCCAAACAGACGCAATACAGACACATTTACAGTCTGATCTGGCAGAAGTTACTTTAAGGACCCAAGTTTCAAATTGTCCCTCTTACTACCCAGGACATGTAGCTAAAATAAGATAATAGCAAAAATCACTCATCACATGTGGCATCGCCCCGGTTGCCAAGTATAATCTGACAATCAGCCTAAGCAGCACGTTTCAACTCGAAACACCCCGGTTACTGAATGTATTATTGGAATCAGCCCAAGACACTTTTGCCATCACCCTGGTTGCCGTGTATAATATGGGAATCTATCTATCTATACTAAATGTCCACCCACCCACCCATTCATTCTACATGTCCACCCACCCACACAACCATACATCCGTATATCCATCCATTCATCCATTCTAAATGTCCTCCCACCCACACAACCATCCATCTGTGCGTCTGTCCGTTCATCCATCCATCCTAAATGTAAAACCACCCACCCAACCACCCAACCAAATGTCCAAATATTTGTGGACACCACCATTTAGCTTCATCCAGTTGGCACTTCTGTCCTTATAGTCTGTCTTTCTGTCTATCTAATGATCTGTCTATCTCTTGATTTTCTGACCTGTTCTGTGTTTTCAGTAATGTTAATATCAGACACTGTTGGGCTCTAACTCCGGTCCTCTTCCTGTTTCAGCTCCATGAAAGGCTGCAGAGGTTCGAGGCCCGGCGTCCGTCTCCGGTGCAGGACGATGCTGGGGGTCTGGCGCGGGAGGTGAGTGGTCTCCTGGGGGCGGTCGTGGTGTTGGTCAGTAGTCAGTAGGAGCTGTGCTGGAGGAGAGACAGAGCAGCAGGAGCTGGGTGGAGTTTCCCCGCTGAGACCGGCCTGTGATTGGCTGAGCTGTCAGTGTGAGGTATATTGAGAAGTTGCAGTAGCAGGAGTGTACTGTACACTTTAAAAATAACAGAACTGGAATTACTCTCTGAGGTTTCAGCTGATTTTTAAGTCATCTGAACTAAACATATTAAATTGCACTGTAAACTTTGTAAAAATAATCGCCTCAACTAAATTTAATACGGTTCTTGCTTAGGACTGAGTTATTTCTCTTACGTTAGTATTTCTTAGCAAGTATCTATAACTTATTCCTTTGAAGATTTCCAGTTAATTTATTAAATTAAAGCTAGATATCATATATATCTTATACTGTATATCATATCTTATATATCATATACAGTAACAGTCAAAAGTTCAGTATTTTTTCCTTATTTTAACTACAGACAATATTTCTTCATTTCTTAATTCCAAATAAAAATATTGTCATTTAGAGCATTTAATTGCATAAAATGCATTACAAGAAATGGCTGAAATAACAAAAAAAGATTTAAGACCTTAAATAATCCAAAGAAAAATAATGCAAAGTTCATATTCATAAAGTTTTAAGAGTTATATCCCTGGTTTTTAATCATCACAGTTTTCATGCATTTTGGCATCATGTTCTCCTCCACCAGTCTTACACACTGCTTTTGGGTAACTTTATGCTGCTTTACTCCTGGTGCACAAATTCGAGCAGTTCAGTTTGGTGGTTTGACGGCTTGTGATCATCCATCTTCCTAATCTTTCTAATAATGTTATATAGGTAATATTTTGAGTAAAGGCTTGAAGAAATGCCTAGAAATGTTGAGTTTTCTCTTTTTTTTTATTTTTTCATCATTCTCGTTCTCTCTCTCCCTCAGGAGCGCATTAAACACACACAGATTACACACAGTGGTCTCGGTTCTGCTGATTGCTGTTGGCAAGTGTATCTCAGAACTGGCTCTGGACCAGAACCACTCAACCCCTCACTCACTCACTCACTCAAACACAGGCGCTGTATTCAGGTCATAGGCCCGTCTGCTTCTGCTGAGCGACACTGGAGCAGGGCAGGATGTTCCATACATTACAGAGCTTCTAATCTCTTCAGTAATAAATGTTCAAGCTCAAGAACCCTGCTCTGATGAACTTTACATACTGTAGTCCTATCAGTCCGTGTCTCGCTCTCCTTCCCGCCGGGGGTATCAGCCCGGCCTCCGATATTACCACAGATACCAAACCCCACCATCAAACGCACTAATCATCTGTCTCCTCTGAGAAACGTGCAAAAACCATTATCCCCCTGCGCCGGGCTCCAGCTGGTCCGGGTTCAGCTCTGCGGTGATGACCAAAACAGAAGATTATCTCTCGAGCGTGATCGCTCACCGTATTTCATTAAAGCGGGCGGTGGTTTTCAAGCGATATCTCTTTCCATCTTCCCTGCCGAGCGAAAGCAGGGAGGACGTTTTGGAGCTCCGAGCCGCTAAAAGCGTTTTCCTGACGCTGCCGCCGCCGCCGCCGTCGCGTGTAACGTTACAGCTGCGGACGTTTAATGTGCGCTTAATGTCAGGTCCAGTGACGCTCAGAACCGCACTGAGGTCGCCTAAGGTGCAGAACCTGCTTTTTCTCCTGCAGTCCCAAAAATAAAGGTGGTACAATGGGTTCTTTCAGCCGTGCCATTAATGAAGAAAAAACACTTTTTTAGATTTGTATGCTGTAAAAAGGTTTATTTTTTACATTTACAGTTAAGGTATTTAGCAGTAGCCCTTATCCAGAGTGACTTAAAACAGTGCTTCGATGTTACTTTAAATATCCAAAGCTAGTTTGTAGACTAGGATCAGGAGATACACAGAGCTTGATCATGTATAGAACCCTAGGAACCTTTTTTTGTATTTTTTGTATTACTTTGAAAAGATGTGTCTTCAGTCGCCGTTTGACGACGGCGAGTGACTCTGCTGTTCTGACAACCAGTGGAAGTTCATTCCACCACCTTGGTCCTTCAGCACAGAGAAGAGTCTGGATGTCTGTTTTCCGTGTGTTTTGAGGGATGGAGGTTCGAGCCGAGCCGTACTGGAAGCTCTAAGAGCTCTTGGTACAGATCTGGCTTTGACCATCAGCGCCATCAAGTATAAAGGAGCTGGTCCGTTTTTTGCCTTGTAGGTCAGAGTTAGGGTTTTGAATCGGATGCGGGCGGCAACAGGAAGCCAGTGGAGGAAGGAACGCAGCAAAGGAGTCACATGACTGAACTTCGGAAGATTGAAGACGAGTCGTGCTGCCGCGTTCTGAATTAACTGTAGTGGTTTGGTGGCTCGCAGTGGAAGACCAGCCAATAGAGAGTTGCAGTAGTCAAGTCTTGAGATGACAAGAGACTGCACAAGCAGTTTAAGCACTTTAAGTCAAATTGTTTTAAATGTAGTCCTCACATGTAATGTTTCTCATTTTTTTGTAGTAAAGTTACAAGATTAAGGGCTCTATCATACACCCTGCACAGCAAGGCAAGTTGCGATGCTTATTGCCATCTTACACTGCGTCAACACCCTGTCAGCCTTGCGCTCAGGCTGTTAAAATAGCATTAAGGTTCATTAATAAATCTACACTGATGGCTGTGGTGGTTTGGAAGTGTGGTGAGGTGTGTTTTGGTAAATTTCTGGAGTGTTTCTGGTTGTCATCCAACAATAGCTGATAGAACCACAAAAGATACTCTGTCCATCATTGCTTAATTCCCTTTTATCCCACTTTTCTCCCGAATTTAGCAATAATCCCACCGGCATGTTTTTAAGTTATACCCCGCCTATCACTAGCAACCAACCAACCCAAGGAGGGTGAAGACTAGCACACGCCTCCTCCAATACATGTGAAGTCATACTCTGCCTCTTTTTCAACTGGCAAGAAGCATCACAGGGCACTCTGAGGAAAAAAGTGCAGCTACTTGATTCTGATACATCAGCTCACAGACGCCTCGTGCTGATCAACATCACCCTAGGAGTGATGAGGGGAAAGAGCACCACCTACCCACCCAGAGAACTCAGGGCGAATTGTGCAGCTCCGACAGCTGATGTCAAGCTGCATAAACAGGATTCGAATCAGCGATCTCCCGATCATAGTGGCAGAACTGTTTTAAACATTTCAATAATTTTTTTACACATTTGATACACAGGTTCTGTCATGGTATGGGGGTGTGTTAGTACACTAATGTGATGCAGCACTAATGCAGAAATTGACATTTTAGACTGCATCTTTTCCATTCGTTCGTGTATTTTTCAACAAGACAACACATGCTGCACACATTACAAAGGCTTGGCAATGAAAGAAAAGGGTACTAGTTTTGGACTAATCTGCCTAATTCATTGTATATACAATAAAGGATATATAAGCAGGTAGGCTGCAGTGATTTCTTTATGGGCAGTTCAGTCTGATTATACTGTGCAGTAAAGAAAGCTCATAAGTGAGCGGTGAACTCTCGCGCTCTCTAATCTGATACTCTCGCTCTCTCTAATCTGATACTCTCGCGCTCTGTTTCACAGCTAGCTGAAGAGCTGCGAGCTTTACAGGCTAAACCAGAGGTGGTGGAGTTGCTGAGATTGCTGTCTAAACCCCATGTTCAGGTAAGAAGAGTGTGGTTTATATTGTGTTGGATTCTTTGGCTTAAGGGTTGAATATTAATGCAATAAATTGTAGGATTTCTCCTATAAGAGATTAACTAGTAATTCCAAGAATTTATCCAGTGCAAAAGAGGGAGCACTTGCTCTTAATTTCCTCAGGTGGTCCTGATGAGTGCCAGTTCCACCATTACAATGTTTTTTATGGTCTTAAGGGTTAAAAGTATTTTTTCTTTGCTTATTTGAGTAGTTCTTGCTATAATATGGATTAGAACATTACATAAAATGGAGCTTTTCACTGTATACCTGTAACTCTACCTCTTCACAACTTTACAAGAGTACAAGAAATTTACGTTATATTAAATATACAGCTCTGGAAAAAAATAGACCACTTAAAAACGATGAGTTTCTTTGATTTTACCAAATTGAAAACCTCGGGAATATAATCAAGAGGAAGATGGATGATCACAAGCCATCAAACCACCAAGATGAACTGCTTGAATTTTTGCACCAGGAGTAAAGCAGCATAAAGTTATCCAAAAGCAGTGTGTAAGACTGGTGGAGGAGAACATGATGCCAAGATGCATAAAAACTGTGATTAAAAACCACCAGGGTTATATTGATTTCTGAACTCTTAAAACTCTTCATGAATATGAACTCTGCATCTTTTTTTTTGTTTGTTTGTTTTTCGGCCATTTCTAGTTTTCTGAAAATAAATGCATAAATAAAATGAGAATATTTTTAAATTTGGAATTTGGGAGAAATGTTGTCTGTAGTTTATAGAATAAAACAACAATGTCCATTTTACTCAAACATAAACCAATTACAGTGTACAGAAAGGTGTAAATTCTGCCTGGCATCTCTGCCTGCCGCACCTCCTCCAGTGCACTTGCGATCAGCTGCAGGGTCGTCAGCTGGTGCCACCGTTCCTATACCTATAAATAGCAGAATCAGAAAAACTCATCTTTACATTTTTTTCCAGAGCTGTATATTGAATATATAGATCAATATCAGTAGTTTTATAGAGAGTCTATCTTACTTTTGTTGGAGTAACTGCCTTTATTGTGTAAGGAAGGCTTTCTACTAGATATTAAAGCATAAGCAACTATTACTACTACTAATAATAATGAAAATTAAAATAATCGTTTACTTACGCTTGTTCCACTGGTCTTTTAGGATCTTCTATCAGTGCATGATGCCGTTGCCCAGAAAGACTATGACCCCAAACTTCCACCACTGCCAACTTTACCCTCTGATGATGATGAAGATGAGGAAGACTCCATCAGGATTGTCCGATTGGTCAAGAGCAAAGAACCGCTGGTCAGTTTAGGTCACACATTAGACTGTAAATTGGGTGTGATTACCGTCCCAATAGAATGGGATGCTCTGCAGCAGCTACACATAAGCCTAATATCATAATGTCTAGTGCCAAAAGTCATGGGATAGCAGTGTATAAAGTGATTATGATGAAATTTTACCTCAGAGGACTCAAACTTTGCTGCAGCCGGTATTAATTGTCACACTCAGAAACATAAAAACATGGTGACTTGCTCTTATAGCCTTCAACACTCAGACCAGGCAGTTATTAACTATTAAAAAAACAGTTATTAACCATTAAAAATAGACCTGTATACTAGGGGTGGGCGATATGGCTCTAAAATAATATCACGATATTTCAGGGTATTTTTGCGATAACGATATACTTGGCGATATAGGAAAACTAAAATATGAGGAATATTTAATAATATATAATAAAACAAGACTATAGTATAATAGTATAACAGTATAATCATAATGTGGCAAAATAAATAATATATGCATGAATATAAACTGCAAACTAAAACAATTATACAATAAATACACTAAAAGCTTCACAGTAAATAATAGACTACTTTCAAGACAGAACAGCCCTATTATCACGATATGGATTTTTAATATCACAATATTTCTGTGTCACGATATATTGTATACGATATAATATCGCCCACCCCTACTGTATACTATGTGTGTATATATGGAGAGTTCATTTGCAAAAGCAGATGAGTTCTATCCTTTAAATATCCCTTTACTGTATCTGTTTTTGCAAATTAACTCTTCATATAGAGAAGGCAGTCTGGGGGGAATGACTACACACTGATGGTGAGCGCAAAATGGGAGCATGTGAAGAGTAACTGGCTATTTTATTGATCTATAGCACATTGGTGTGTCGGTGTGTCTTTGGTATCGTGAGGACACAAAAAAAAAGTACTCCTTGCGTGGCTCGAAATGCACAAAAGACATGTATTATTTCTTTTAATTAATCATGGGTATGCTTAATTTTGTGCATAACTTGAAATAAACCAATCAGTGTGTGCCAGTCGTCATTCTATTTAAGAGTAAGCAGGTGCGCTTTGACTTTGTGCACATTTGTATCTTAACAGTGCGACGCTTTTGCATGTCTCTGCGCGTTTACACTGTGAATATACACTAGCAGCTCATTTAGGGGAACAGCAATTTTATTTTATTCTTTATTCTGTTTCATGTTGAGGAAAAAGTCAGGTTTGCACATAGCGCTCCTCCATGGCTGGGATAAGATTGGGCGGCTGACTGTTGACTGTTGTCTGGGGTTTAATCGGTCAGTGGCGCACCTGTATTTCCCGCTGCCAAGATAGAAACACTGTTCCAGACCACCACGCCCTTCCTAAACTCTGATGCTATTTTAACAATGTGGGCACAATGTGTGAAAATAGATTGTTGACAGGGTGTAAGATAGCAATGAGCATCGAAAAAAGATGTACAATAGGGCCCTTAGTGTTAAATTTGTATTGTGAAGCCTTCCCAGAAGAGTAAAGTCAGTTTCTGCAGCAAATAAAGGACAAATTCTCTATTAATACTCTTGATTTGAAAAGGAAAAACCTCAAATGTTAGAGCAGCAGGTGTCCAAATAGAATTGACCCAGTAGCAGCATTCCTCTGAAGATCTGAGCTTGAGTTGAAAGCTTCAGTTGACCGTGTCTAATACGGCCCTGTGGGAGTTACTTTGACTGAAACTGCTATGCTATGTGTGGTTGAAATGAGGGGTACCAGCTATTTGGGACGCTTTATGAGGAATTCCTCTTTATTATAATGATCAGAACATTATAAAGCCACACAGACAGACTCAGGCTGTAATAATCCAGTGGAGAATCAGGATCAGAACTGAGCCTGGACCCCTGCTGTTCTCCACAGACCCTCAAACATCACTTTTTCCATCTCCCTGAAGCTCCATACATGTTTCCTAGATAGAGCGCTTCAAGTACAAATAGAGAACATAACATTAAACAGCTATAACATAAAAAAAACACTCATAAGATGTGAGGTTGGACCGCCATTGATCACATCAAAGATCCCTGAGCTTTGTTACCATTGGAACATGATAATATTCCATGTTTTCTAAACTAGTCATCTGTTTTAACGTTATGGTAAATTGGTGTATTAGGATCTATTGCCTTAAGGAACTCCCTGTTGTAAGACTGTAGATCCATTATCTTAAGGAAGGTCAATTTCTTTAGGAACTCTTATTGAACACTGTCTAAAAGAGAATAGAACCAATATCCTAAGTAAAATCACCATTTTTAAGAGGGTAGAACCACTAAAAGAATCCATCATATAGAGTGAAGGTCCATTGCCTTTAGGAACTCTTATAGAACCCTGTTTTTCAAGGGTCTAGAACCAATGCCTTAAAGAACTCTTGCAAAACACCTTATTTAGAGTTTGGGTCCATTGCCTTAAGGAACCCCTGAAGAACATCATCTTCAAGAGAGTAGAACCACTGCCATGAAGAACTCTTAAAGAATCCATCAATAAGAATGTATGTCCATTGCCTTTAGAAACTCTTATAGATCCCTGTATTCAAGAGTTTAGAACCACTGCCTTACAAAACATGAAGAACCCAGTTGTTAACAGGTTAGAACAATTGGCTTTGGCTTTAAGAATACTTGAAGTGCCGTGTTGTCAAGAGTGCAGAACCACTGCTTTACAAATCGTGAAGATCCCAGTTGTGTTGGAGTGTAGAACCATTGGATTTAGGAATTCTTTATCAATCCTGTATTCAAGATTGCAGAACCACTGCTTAAAAGAATTATATTGAAGAACAGCTTATTTGGAGTTTAGGTGTTTTGCCTTTAGGAGCTCCTATAGAACCCTGTTTTCAAGTGTCTAGAACCAATGCCTTACAGAAGTCTTGAAGAAGTCCTTATATAGAGTTTGGGTCCATCGCCTTAAGGAACCCCTGAAGAACACCATCTTCAAGAGAGTAGAATCACTACCATAAAGAACACTTAAAGAATCCATCAATTAGGATATAGGTCCTTTGCTTATAGAACCTACTAGAACCACTGCCTTACAAAACATAAAAAAACAATAGTTAAGAGGTTAGAACCATTTCCTTTGGCTTTAAATTTTTTTGAAGTTCCCTATAATCAAGACTGTGGAATCACTGCCTTAAGGAACTCTTGAAGAATACCTTTTTAGAGTATGGGTGCCTTTAGGAACTCTTATATAACCCTGTCTTCAAGAGTATAGAACCAATACCATAAAGAACTCTTAAAGAATCCATCAATTAGGATGTAGGTCCATTGCCTTTAGGAACTCTTTTAGAATCTTAAAGCGTAGAACCAATACGTTAAAGAATACCTTTAAGAAACCTTAAAAAACACCTTATTTAGAGTTTGGGTTCATCGCCCCCTTAAGGAACACCATCTTGGTGAACTTGTAAAACTGTGGATTCATTGGATTTAAGAATTTCTGAAGAACAGTGTCTGCAAGAATCTAGAACCAGTGCCTTACAAAATATGTAAAAGTGTGGATCCATTGGCTTTAAGAATTCCTGAAGAACACTGTCTTTAACAGTCTAGAACCATTGCCTTACAAAATATGAAGAACTTAATTGTTAAGAGGTTAGAACAATTGGCTTTGGCTTTAAGAATTCTTGTAGTACCCTTTTGTGAAGAGTACAGAACCACTGCCTTACAAAATGTGAAGAACCCAATTGATATGAGTGTAGAACCATTAGTTTTGGATTTAAGAATTCTTGAAGTACCTTGTCTTCATGATTGTTGAACCATTGCTCTAAAAAGCTTATAAAGAACTCCTTATTTAAAGTGTGCCTTACAAAACACAAAGAACCCAGTTGATATGAGTGTAAAACCATTGGTTTTAAATATTCTTGAAGAACCCTGTCCTCAAGACTGGAACCACTGCCTTAAGGAAATCATCAACAAAACCCATCACCTTAAGGAACCGTCCAAATGCCAGCTGTATAAACTTCTGGCAAAGAGTGTCCAGCTGAGCACAGCCGGTATATAGTTACACCCAGCACCTGGTAACTTGCTCTTACGGCCTTCAACACTAAGGCCAGGCATTCAAACTTTGCCTAAGAGATACAGTACATGTATACCCAAGAGAAGGCAGCCTGGGGGGAAGGACTACACACTGAAGGCTGACTTGCCCTTAATTAGAGGTTTGGAAATTCTGCTATTTTTTTATCAAGATACTTATAGAAACTAAAAGATAGTCAATATTTGTTTTGTTTAACTGACTTAAAAACCCATTTAAGACAGCAATTCCAAGTTCTGTTTATTGTACAATTCTGTTTAAGTACAATATTGGAGAAGTGAATCAGAATCAGAACTGAGCCTGGACTCATTCCGCCTTCTGCAGAACCTCAACCATCACTTTTTCCATCTCCCTGAAGCTCCATCTGCACTTTGGCTACATTGGGGATTCATGTTTCTTAGATAGAGCGCTTCAAAAGTACAAATCGGGAACATTAAACAGACGTTTGGATGTCCCAAAAGCACAGGTTAAACATGAACACCTTACCGCAAGGTTTATGTTTTTATTACTGATGATCTGACGCATTTCGTGGATCCCGTCCCGACGTTTTAGAGGCAGGATCTCTAAAATGTTATATATTTTTATTTGATTTCGTTTCATTTTGTAAGTTCTTCCACGAGTTCTTCCACCGAACATCTGGTGAATAACACCAGAGAGAGATTGTCATTTATGAATGAAGCTTCTTTATGAATTCCAGAGTGGAACGTTTATCATCACTCCGCCGAAAGTCCCCGTGTGCCATCTACACGCTCCACTGGATGTTTTTCTTTCCTCCTTGTTCCTGACACCATTCTGAAATGGTGGAACGGAGGACGATCTGATAAATCATCCCCGAAACTCGGATTTATCCGTCTGAGAATTGCACGAGAGTTAACGTGCATTAAGTCTTGGAGCCGTCCAATAAAAAAAAAAAATGTGCCACATGTCTTAGTTAGTACAGTACTGTCTAAAAGAGTATAGAACCAATACCTTAAGGAACTCTTGAAAATCACCATTTTTAAGAGGGTAGAACCACTGAAAGAATCCATCATTTAGAGTGAAGGTCCATTGACTTTAGGAACTCTTATAGAACCCTGTTTGTCAAGGGTCTAGAACCAATGCCTTGAAGAACTCATGCAAAACACCTTATTTAGAGTTTGGGTCCATTGTCCATCATCTTCAAGAGAGTAGAACCACTACCATGAAGAACTCTCAAAGAATCCATCAATTAGGATGTATGTCCATTGCCTTTAGAAACTCTTATAGAACCCTGTATTCAAGTGTCTAGAACCACTGCCTTACAAAACATGAAAAACCCAATTGTTAAGAGTTTAGAACAATTGGCTTTGGCTTTAAGAATTCTTGAAGTACCGTGTTGTCAAGAGTGCAGAACCACTGCCTTACAAAACGTGAAGATCCCAGTTGATATAAGTGTAGAACCATTGGTTTTGGATTTAAGAATTCTTGAAGTACCCTGACAAAAATATTGCAGAACCACTACCTTAAAGAACTTTTAAAGACCACCTCATTTAGAGGGTAGGCCGATTGGCTCGGATTTATCCATCTGAGAATTGCACGAGAGTTTACGTGCATTAAGTCTTGGAGCCGTCCAATAAAAAAAGAAAATGTGCCACATGTCTTAGTTAGTACAGTCAAATGAAGCAGATGAAAGTATGGCTAGTGTTTCGCTGGATTGGACCAGTTTGATAGAAAAAAAAAACCCAGAACTTAGAACATGAGACAAGTATGTAACTGTAATGTGTCATTCTCAGTGTTCAAATGATGATGAAGATTTTCCTCAATTTCTTTCCAACTCATTTAACTATAAAAAGTTATGTACTGAACTCACCTGATGGGTCATTCAGTAACAACTCCCCAAAGACCTGTCCAGAGTCACGCTACGGGTTTCCAAGAAAAAGCTCCAGCAAAAACCTGATTTTAGGCCAAATTACATACCTGAAGAGTTTTTCAAGAGTTCTTGGGTTCTTGAAAGCAATGGATCTCCACTCTTAAAAAGGGTTTGACATACATTAATTCTTTTAAGCAGAGGTTTGATGCTGTTAAACGACAGAATTCTTCAAGAGTTCTGTTCTTTAAAAATTATTTAATGCAAAAATCTACACTAATGGTGTTCTTTAAGAGTTATTGGGGCTTGAAAGCAATAGATCTACACTCTTAAAAAGGGATTGATATTCAATCATTCTTTCAGGCAGATGTTTGATGCTGTTAAAAGACAGACTTTATCAAGAGTTCTTCAAGAGTGTTCTTTAAGTAAGTGAGTCAGTAACTGAGTTTCTTTAAGGGTTTTTGAAGATAATGGTTCCAAAAACTTTTAAAAGTTACTTCAATCAATGGATTTGCAAGAGTTATTTGAGACAGTGTTTTGACACTTTAAAAAACAAGGTTCTTCAAGAAGGTTCTTCAAAAGACAGTGGTTTGAACCAGGTTCTTAAACAGATCTTCAATGCAAAAAAACACAGTATTAAAATGGTGTTCTTGAAGAGTTATTGGCTTCTGGAAAGCAATGGATCTACACTCTTAAATGGGGGTTGATATACAAAATTGTTTTAGGAAAGGTTTGATACTGTTAAAAGACAGAATTATTCAAGAGTTCTTCAAGAGAGTTCCTTAAAGCAGTGGTTCAGCCTCTTAAAACTTAGTTTTTCCAAGAGTTCTTGAAGATAGCGGATCTACAGTCTTTCAAAAGTTGTTTCAGTCAGTTGGTATACAAGAGTTTTTTTTGAGGCACTGGTTTGACACTCAGAAAGTCTTTAAAGCAAAGTCTACACTCCTAAAATGGTGTTTTTCAAGAGTTATTGGGTCTTAAAGGCAATGGATCTACGCTCTTAAAAAGGGGTTGATATACATTAATTCTTTTAGACAGAGGTTTGACACTGTTAAAAGACAGAATTCTTAAAGGGTTCTCCAAGAGAGTTCCTTAAGGCAGTTGTTCAGCCTCTTATAACTGAGTTTCTTTAAGGGTTTTTGAAGAAAATGGATCCACAATCTTTTAAGAGTTACTTCAGTCAATGGATTTACAAGAATTATTTGAGGCACTGGTTTGCCACTCTTCAGAAAGTCTTCAAAGCAACGTCTACACTCTTAAAATGGTGTTTTTTAAGAGTTATTGAGTCTTGAAAGCAATGGATCTACACTCTTGAAAAGGGGTTGATATACATTCATTATTTTAAGCAGAGGTTTGACCCTGTTTAAAGACAGACTTCTTCAAGAGTTCTTCAAGAGAGTTCATTAAGGCAGTGGTTTAGCTTCTTAAAACTGAGTTTCTTTAAGAGTTTTTGTAGATAATGGTTCTACAAACTTTCCAGAAATACTTTAGTCAATTGATTTACAAGAGATATTTGAGATTTACAAGAGTTATTGAGTTCTTGAAGGCAATGGATCTACACTCTTATAAAGGGGTTGATATACATTGTTAAAATACAGAGTTCTTCAAGAGAGTTTCTTAAGGCAGTGGTGCAGCACTTCTAAAACTGAGTTTCTTAAAGAGTTTCTGAAGATAATGGATCTACAATGGTTCTTTGAGACAGTGGTTTGACTAAAAAAACACATGATTTTTTTATGTATAAATACAGACTAATAATAGTCTATGGTCCGTCTGCATGGAGCTGTGTGTAAAGTAGATGAAATCTAACGCTCAGCCTGCGCTTCATCATCCATTCAGTAGCAGTCTGACAATCTGATACCAACAAATATGGTTCCACTTCTCACCAGCAGCGATCCACCACCACCATGCCCCCGGGGTCTCCAATAACCGCCAGGAGAAAAAACACTCAGCCCGTCAACCGTCCAACCCGAGCGTACATATGGACTCCATCAGATCAGCTCCTGCAGACGCTGGGTCATCTTACTGATGATGAGTAATTTGGAACCGTGGGGTAAAAGCCCCTCCTTTCACTCTGATTGTTCAGCCTCCAAACATGTCATTTACGGAGGAGCTCCATCCAGAACACGGCTATTTTCTCCACACCGCGGCAAACCGGCGGTAAACAGTGGGCCCCTGCTCCTCTCTCAGATTTTAACCCTGTTTAACCTTAGAACTGATGTGGAGATGGAGCTACATTGTTAAAAGTAGGGCTCCTCCAGATGTTTTAAATATAGTAATAGTTTACAATACTTATAAACACAGAGTTTATCAAGTTTTCTTCAAGTGCTGAACCTTAATCTTAAAGGAGAACTCCGGTGTAAAATTGACTTGGGTTGTAGTGAAACATAATAATGAGTACAACCTTTAGTCGAATAGCTCACCTCCATTAACCTCCAGCATCCTTGGGAAATACAGCACTTTTAGACGATGCACCTAACAGGCTTAAAATGCTAGTGATAGGGGCATAGAGTTGCCCATGCAAAATAGTTAGAGCTATTTTGAGATTGTTAATGGTGTATAAATAGCCATTTCTTTGCATTGGTACCTCTATAGCATTGTAAGCCTATTGGGAGCATCGGCGAAATTTAGGAATTATACTCATACTTATTATACTTATATTCATTAATTGCACATTGCACCAGTAAGAGCAGAGTGTGAAGGTTCAATTAGCAGGGTAAGAGCTCAGTTCTGCTCTAAATATTACAATGCACACAACATTATGTGCGACATACCAGAGTTCAAAAGAGGACAAATTGTTGGTGCACGTCTTGCTGGAGCATCTGTGACCAAGACAGCAAGTCTTTGTGATGCATCAAGAGCCACGGTATCCAGGGTAATGTCAGCATACCACCAAGAAGGACCAACCACATCCAACAGGATTAACTGTGGACGCTGCAAGAGGAAGCTGTCTGAAAGGGATGTTCGGGTGCTAACCCGGATTGTATCCAAAAAACATAAAACCACGGCTGATCAAATCACGGCAGAATTCAATGTGCACCTCAACTCTCCTGTTTCCACCAGAACTGTCCGTCTCCACAATCAATTATTGTGCTCGAAAACCAGGTGTTTCAGTTTCATTGTCAAACCCCTGTATGTGACCTTTACTTTACCCATGTATAGTGAGGATTGTTGAAATAGAAAAGCATGTAACCCTTAAAAACTAAAGAAACATCTGCCTTTTAATATACTCTTCCAATGCAGCCTTTTTCAACAGACTCCATTAAAGCCATTCTACTGGTAGAATGGATATCGATTGTTTGAGTATTTATTTTACTGCAATGTGGTTTATAGTTGTAATCCACACATTATCATCCACCCTTTGTTGTGGCCAATCACAAGCAAATCCTCAACATAATGTTCCAATGTCTAGTCTTCCCCAAACATACCATACTGTTTCCTGCAACAACGTAAAGACAAACTCCCAATTAATGCCCTTGATATCAGAAGAACATCCTAAGCATGAAGGGGAAGATATTTCTATATGTATTGTTGGAAAGAAAAACATACATTTTAGCATATCAATATAAATCGGCATGTAGGTTTTATCCTTTTTAACATAGAATAACAGCTGTACCAACAGATTGTACAAGGTTGTAGTTCTTGTTGGATGCACTATGTTTGGATTTATAATAGCTTGTCATTTACTTTATCAATCAGGAAAAACAATATATTTTTATGGATTTCTGAATTAGAACTTATTTTTTACTTTTAAAGTAGTATGTCTAAGTTATTTCGATTTTTCAAGACAATGCTTCTGCGATCTTTAAACAAAATGTTGCAATGAACAGAAACCAATACTCTTGACCAATTGTAGACTTGAAAAGAGCTTTTACACTTAATTTTCTCATGCCAAATGTAACAAACTGTCCAGGCAAATAAATCAGAGATTTCCTGATTAAACAAAACCACAATAAGCTTGAGAATCTTACTTGTGATCTATTCTGTACCTCTGAGTAAATGAATGTAACATCTCAGAGCATCTATCAATTAAAGCAGCATGGATTGTCTTCTCTACAGTGATAGAACTGCAGAAGTTTCCCATGCTGATCCGTTTCAGGGTCCATTGAGGATAATACAGCTCACCCACCAGTCTGGAGGAAGATTTAAACAAGATTTAAACCAGAGGATAAGCCTGGATGTATTATCGTCCAGAGAAACAGGCATTAAGGAGGCTGGAATAGAGCAAACCTCATGATGACGAGGCCTCCAGAACCTTCTTCAAAAACAGGAGATCATTTTGCTCTCCTTAACTGAGGCTCTGGGACCTATGATTAGGACCCGGTGGACGTTTGGGCCACTCCTGTGGTCAGGGAACCTCTCCGGGTCCTCCTGTCCTCTGCTATCAGCTCCCCAGCGCTGCCTCGTGGGGTTGACCACCAGTTTCCATTATTGTGAGCCCTTCTGCTGCCTCGCTGGAGGCCGTTTGGGGCCATTTGGGGCTGTTTGGGTTGTTTTGGGGGCCGTGGAAGGCGTTTCTGAGAGGCCCGTTACAAACCGAACGGCCGACTTTCCACACAGTTTGGACAGGAGTTTATTTTAGGAGCTTGCCTAGTTGTTGACATGTGTTTGAGGGCTTAACCTAAACAATTGTGGTTCAGAAGCCCATGTTCGTAATGGTGGGCCTGCTGGAAGCACCGGGAGATGAAGTGCATGGGGTTCAAGAACTCTTACATGGGTCAAAATCAATATAACGTACTTTTTGTCCATATATTTAAAGAATAATTGTTTAAATTGCATACCCAATAAAATACACAGCATTTCTGCAAATCCAGACCAACCAGGTTTCCATCAAATGCCATTCATTTGTCTCTAAAGTTGTCAAACCTGTCGCACAACTGGCCATAAAAGGGTGGACAGATGTATAACATAAAAGTAAAAAGAAGGTTAAGCTGGACATTAAGATTTCTGTGTAGTCTGAAGTCTTATTAATATGATAAATAGTCAACAAAAGTCATATTTTGAACATTCTGAAGACTTTATCTCCAATAGTTTGTTCCAGAATTAATACATAATGCGTACTGTCCATTTTTGAAAAAATTAAAGGATTTTAGGTGCATATTATAGTCTGAAATGATCATGAAGTGCTACCTCAGGGGATGACTTGGGAATTCCGTCACCTGTATGCATTGTGAGGTGCTATCTCGTGGGTAAGGTTGATTAGACAGTGACCAGGGTGCTCATGGCAAGGTAATATAAATTGTTTAGTTAGGGCAAGGCCTGATAGTGGACACAACATATAAAATACATATGGGGTACAGTCTTACTGCTTAATTCAGCATCAGAACTAATTTCAAGAAATTTGAAAGTATCTTTATGTTATGATGAAACTGGCACTCATCAGGAAGCCACAGGAAAAGAAGACTAAGAATTACCTCTGTTGTGCATTGTAAATACTGAATACTGCTTATATGTGGTTTCTGAGGCTGGTAACTGAATTCTGATCTCATCCTGTGCAACAGAGGGAACTCTTGCACTTCCTTTCCTGTGGCTTTCTCCTGATGAGTGCCAGTTTCTTCCTTATAATGGTTTTGACGGTTTTTGCTGTGATTGCACTTGAGGATACTTTTAAAGTTGTTTAAATCAAAGTCTAGTCCAGTATATAACATAAAAATAAAATTTTAAATAAGAAAAAAACACTGAATTAAAGGTACTGTATGTTTTATAAAGGTCTATTTTGTTAAGTAGGTATGAGGAAAAATGATGTAATGCTAATTAGCTCATGCTAACGGATAAAGAATTGAGGTACAACACTGTAATGCGCTTTATTAATCAAACCCAAACATAAGCAGAAAGTCCAGACTGAATGAACATGAAAGATTCATCACTGTAGGTGCTGAATTTCCTCTAATGTGGCTTTAAATACATAGATCAAATATCTGACGTGTAAAGTCAACAAATCGAGCTGCTCTAACAACAGCTACCCTGTGTGTCGCTGAACCGTTAAGAGCCGTAATTCCCTCATTAAGTGCAGGCAGTTCTCGCTCCAACACCAATGTTTTTGGTTTCGCCGTTTCTGCTGTATAAACTGTAGATATACAGAGTTTGGTGACAATGTTCACATTTATATAGCCTTTATTTTAACCATGTATAGTGAGCCCTTGTAAAAAAAAGTTGTGTATTTAAATATAATAATAGTGTACTTGAAATATATGCACAAAAATTAAAGTATACTTTTTCTACTTATACTTACATTTTACCTACTTAATCTGTATTTCAGTCTACTTTGAAAAAGTATACTTTATTTAACTGTGCTGATTTTATACTGGTGATGTATTTAAGCGTATAAAATACATGCATAGTATTATTTTATGAAACTGTGCTTTTTATAATAAAACTATACTTTTACTAAATGAGTCTAAAGCAGTCAAAATTTCTGCAATAAAACTCCACTTCAGTTAAATATGCTAAAAAACAATAATTATACTTTAGTTACAATATAAAAATAGTACAAAAGTTACTTAAATTACTTAAAGTGGACTTAACTGTACTAAAATGGAACTATTTTAAATATACTTAAGTAACATTTAAACGTTTAAACTGCTTCATGTATGTAATGTAACCCCATATTTTAATATTCCCACAGCAAAATATGAAGCATTTCATTTAATCACTATTATACACCAGATATATTAGAAATGTACTAAAAATATATGTTAAATATATGTAATCTATTTACATTAGAATACAAATATATATATGCTTCTTGTTCCTGTCTTTTGTAAGTAGTACACTTCTAGTATATTGCATTGGGTATAAAAATTGACTGTATTTTAATTTACTTTACTACAACTTTTAACGTGTTAATTTTTTTTTACCTAATTAAAAAAAAAATAGTAATAGTAATTACATTTGCGTTCTAAAAAGTTGATACATGATACATTGTACTTGTGAACTGTAACAGTTGTTTTTAACACACTGCTAAAAATGTACAAAAGTATATTTGGAAATAAGTATTTTAGAAGGATATTGATATATTGCATTAAACTAAAAGTGTACTTTGCAGTAGTCTATTTATTTTAAATACACTATATTGTACTTTTTTAAAAAGTATGATCAAAGTTCACTTTCAAACATTTGATGAAAGCATAATATTAATGTACTTTTAATATATTTTAAGTAAGTACATAAATCTGTTAGTGTATTTACAGCATACTTAGACATTTCTCAATATTTTTGGAGAAAGTACAATTTTTAACCCTTGTGTGGTGTTCATATTTTTGTTACTCGTTTACTTTGTTACTTGTATTTAATTCAGCAAAATTAAGCAATTTAACATTAAAATGCTTTACACATGCTTGCTTCACCTAAATTGCAAGCAATAGAAACAGCTTACATGGTTAATATTTGCCCTTTACCTTTCTTATGTTACATTTCTTTTAAAAAGTGCTACTCTTTTTTTTATTAGTTTTTTAATAAAATGTAAAAGAAAATGAATTAAACTCAAGATATGAGTAGAAGATTTGTTCAGTTTCAAATTTACAAATGAAGCAATGTTTATTAGCCCTTGGCCAAACATACTGTATGTAATATAATTGTGTGTGTGTGGGGGGAGGTGTACAGTGTGTGTTTATTGAAAATGTGTTTTGATATATGTTTTCACAAAAAAATGAGCCAATGCCAATGAGTTTGAGTTAGAAAAAATATTTTTTTTGTATCATTTGATGAAAAATGAAAACGGGTCCCACAGACCCGAACACCACACAAGGGTTAACATAGGATAGCAGATTGTTCAAGGTTGTAGTTCTTGTTGGATGCACTATGTTTTGATTTATAAGAGCTTGTCATTGATTTTGATCAATCAGGCAACATCTAAAACTAAAAAATATATATTTTTGGGAGGGGGGTAAAAATTAGCATTTTGCACAGCTACACCTACGAACTATTTTATGGTCTTTACAAAACAAGAGACTTTTAGCCTTTTGAACTTGTTACAAATCCTTGACTCCACTGGTTCTGTGTTGCAGGGAGCCACCATCAAAAAGGATGGGTCGACTGGCGCCATTGTGGTAGCCCGGATCATGAGAGGAGGGGCTGCGGACAGGAGCGGTGAGCAGTAGCACATCCTGAGCTCTTCACTCATCTCTACAGGATGGCATTTCCTGCAGGAAATGGTCTGTTTTGACTGGACTGAATGATTTGCTTTGGTCGTGCTTATTTCACCACAGATTCATTCTAATAGGATATTTTGGTGGAATATACGGTAGAATACGGGCTTTAATAATACACTGATATGCCAATCCTCATAGTCCACAGTACTGTATAAAATGCAGCAGATTATAAGGCGCATTTTCAACCAATAGGTCTATTCCCATATATATATATATATATATATATATATATATATATATATATATATATATATGGTGCACCAGATTATAAGGCGCATTTTCAACCAATAGGTTTATTTCCATTTATATGGTGCACCAGATTATAAGGTTTTCACACCTGTAGTTTTTAGGTTTCTATGATTTGGATCAGTTGATGAGTTTGTTTATTTGGAGCTTTAGTTTCTCCTTCTGTTTGGTTTGGTTTCACACAGGCATAAAAACTTAAACACACCAAAACCAGAGTTGGAAAGTAATTAATTACATTTACTCAAGTTACTGTAATTGAGTAGATTTTATGAGTAATTTGTAATTTTTAAATTAGATTGATTGTTGATGATTGACGTTGGCTTGTGTTCTTATTAAATTAGGCCTGATCCACGAAGGGGACGAGCTCAGGGAGGTCAATGGAGTTCCATTGGAACACAAAAGGCCCGAGGAGATCGTTCCTATCCTGGTACATGTTTCTTCATTCTTCTTTTTACTGCACGAGTGTGTGTTTGTTTCCGAAGTAGTTTTGTTTTTTTCTCCTTCGGGCTCTGTTTTCTATTTATTCTCGTGTGCAATTCAACGTGATGGTCCAAAAGCACAGTCTTTCTTCGTAAGCTTTGGTTGGAACGGAGTCCTGCTTTCACGTCTTCCAGGCCAAGTCAGACGGGGCAGTGACCTTCAAAGTGATCCCAGGCTCCAAAGAAGAGCTGGAAGCTGAAGGCACCAAGGTAACACGTGTCGTTTTATCGGAATACCGATGTTTGCAAGACGCAGCTTTCCGTAATTCGATTTGCACCAGCAGATAATCAAGACCAAATGCAGGTGGAAATGTTGGGCAACATCAAAGCATGTTTGTGGATTCTTCCAGATCTTTGTCAGGACGCTCTTCGACTACAACCCGAGAGAGGATCCCGCCATTCCATGTAAGGATGCAGGTCTGGAGTTCAGGAGGGGCGATGTGCTGCAGATAGTGAGCCAGGAAGATGACACTTGGTGGCAGGCCAGAAGACACGGGGACACCAATCTTAGGGCTGGACTCATCCCCTCCAGGCAGCTTCAAGAAAGGTGAGGAAATCTGCAAGCGTGAGGTGATATCTTGTGAGTGAGGGTATATAGTAGTGTAGTGTAGGGTAGTGAATTTTTCATGCAAACTGACTGTGAATAGAATGAACTCTTGTATAAATTACATTCACAGTTCAATAGAGTGTTTTTTAGCTTCCGTAAGATGTGGGAAAAGTCATGTGACACAATACCAGTACCATTCCAATGTTTCTTGATGTGTCAGTTTATGTTGTACACGCCTTCTGCCACAGAAAACAGTTCAAAGAAATCATCACCACAACAGGTACACTGGGTGCATCTCAAAGAAATGTCATATATTAGAATATCGTTGAAAAGTTACTTTTTACTTTTTAGTAATTCGGTTCAAAATGTGAAATTGTAAGCATTTATTTGTTTTATTGTTGAAGATTATGGCTTGCAGCCAATGAAAACCCAACAATAAGTCTCATTCTCAGAAAATTTGAATATTATACAGTATAAGGCTAGTTGGTACTTTTTAGCAGTGTGGGCAGCGTGCCAAGTCCTGCTGGAAAATGAAATCTGCATCTCTATAAAAGTTGTCAACAGCAGAGGGAAGCATGAAGTGGTGTAAGATTGAATTTAGACTTGATAATAAAAAAATAAAAAGAGACAGACATGTCTCTCCAAACCATCACTGATCATCAGTAAATTTTACATTTCATTTGTAAATTAAGGGACCAGAGTCTGGAGGAAGAGTGGAGAGACACACAGTCCAAACTGCACGAGGTCTAGTGTGAAGTTTCCACCAATCAGTGATGGTTTGGAGAGACATGTCATGAGCACCATTGGAAAACAATCAACCTGCTAAACGTGTGCGAACGAGTGTGCAAGCCACAAGGTCTTCATGGAGCTTTGCATCTAAAAATATGACCAAAAACTCCACGAGAGCAACAACAACATCAACGTTCCCCATCGTTCCCGACTCCTGTTCCAACTAAATCAATCAACGTCGACTTCAATCGCTGCTCCTCTCATCATTACAGTCCAGCCCAAGGAGATGAGACCCGGGTCCTCAGTCTATCAGTCAAAAACACACACCTCCAGAGAGCCACAAAGCATCCTGGTCCACATTTTCAGAGCCCCATCCATTACGTCCAGACAGGTATGTACTGGCCTCCAAACAATGATGGGAATTTCTCAGGCAGCTGCTCTACTTATTCGCTATTAATGCATCTGCCCAGATCAAGTAATCACGCAAAATAATGGCACAGGTGCTGATGCGCTTTGGACGGCGAGCGGATGGAAAATCGCGCGGCGCTCAGACTCCGTGATGTATATCACAGACTGCAGCTCCAGTAGCAGTTTCTTGGCAGTCGGCTGGCGAGCTGGACGCGGAGGTTTTTGTTTCGGCAGGCTGTGAATCGAGGCCTTTGTGTTGCAGGTTGGGTTTGAGGGAGTTGCGGAGGGCGCCACGCAGAGGAGGGAACGGGGGTCGTGGGTCTGGCTGTGAAAGTGATGCTTTCAGATTAGTTCCTGTGTTCTCTCTGCAGGAGAGTGGCCTTGCGGCGGCCCGAAGCCCTCTTCCACGCGGCGGGAGCGCCAAAGCCCAGCGCCGGTAAGCTCACTCAGCTGTGATGATGAGCAGATTTGCATTAAAAGCTAGGTAAGGAGGATGAGGTTAAATTGACGATGAACAGAACGGAACGATTGCCACCAACAGCGATCAGGTTCACTGTTCTACATCTTGTCAAAAGGTTTGTGGACTTCCCTTCTATTGCATGCTACACATTTAGATACTTGCACTAAAGGAGAGACTTATGGCATGGTGCCACCTAATTAAAATACAGTTATTTCTATTCCATTGGTAATACTTCTCTACAGGGAATAGATGACGCGTGTGCATTTGCACATCTACGCTAACACATCGAAAATATTTCAAGGCAACTTACTGCAGAAGATTTTTGAGTTTTGAATTTTTGAGGCCAACTTAAACTTTAAAGTTTTGAAGAAGTTTGAAAGTAAACCACCACAAGTTGTTGAAACTAGAAATATGTAAATATATATATATATATATATATATATATATATATATATATATATATATATTGTGGTAGGCCCCTGGGGTTAGGGGCGTGACCACTGTGACCCGGAAGGAGGAAGCACACAGAGATACACAGACACGGGGATTAAATGACCTCAAAACATACCTTTATTGGCTTTTAACGCCCTCCACCCAGGTCAATGGACCCCGCCCACTGTGGTAGGCCCCTGGGGTTAGGGGCGTGACCACTGTGACCCGGAAGGAGGAAGCTCACAGAAATCTTGTGGCACGAGATCTCGCTATATTGAAACGTGACGATATTTCTCGTCAGGCTTAAACCTGTCTCGCGGGAAAAAAAATAGTTTAGTGTGGACTTTTTAAGCGGGATCTGGCAACACAGCAGGAGTGCAACTACATACTGTTTGTGGTGTACGCAAACGTAGAATCAGCGGATGAGTTACGTTCTGTCATTACTAGCCCACCGCGCTCCGCAAAACCAGTAAGCTTAATGGCTGTTTCTCCTGAGAGAAAATTTATTTGGGGTTTTCATTTGGCGCCCCCTTTAGTGCAGCGCCCCTATGCGTCGCATAGGCTGCATACCCCCTTTTTAAGTTGCATGTCTGGCTGCACTTTGGCTCCAGTGGAAACAATAAATGGTATTTTAGGAGATTTAGGAGAAAAAACTTGCACTTATTGTTTGCACTGTATCTAGAAAAGTTTTATTTTTATTTTTGTTTCTATTTCTTATAGAATCAATGTGTGAGAGAAACCAGTCTGTTAAGTTTGAGTTATATGATTTTGTCAAATAAACTCTAGTTTTCAAGCCATTGTTTTCTTAAAAAATGTATTTTTAAATCTCGTCTTGTCTCGTTCTCGCGAACCCAGTATCGTGTCTCGTCTCGTCTCGTCTCGTGATATTAGTGTCTCGTCACACCCCTACACTTGAGGTTAAAGAGTCTTTGCCTTCGCCGCCTATTGGAGACATGGTGTTTCTGCACTGTGCCTCTATGGGATCCAGCAGCTCCCAGTGGTGTATAATGACATGGCATTGGTTTGTATTTGGCTTGTAAGTGCTGCATTATTGCTAGGTTAACTGGTATGTGGTGGAGTAATACATGGAGTGCTTCGGTTACAGTGCACTACCGGCTGATAAAGGCACTCATAAAACGCCTGTCAGCCAATCACATTGCAGGGTCGGAACTAACTGTGGTATAATACACGTTATAATACTCCCACCGTGTATTATTGCTTAATTATAAACAGCTCTGAAACATTTCCATCCTGGGAAGTCAGCGCTGCACTGATTTAGCTGTGTTTTTTTTAAGGTAGCTGTAATGTGTTGTAATGCCTGTGCGTCTCTCATCTCCAGCACACCTCTGACCTCAACACCCTTTCTCTAAATGCAGACTGTGCATTTTTAGAATCAGACAGCTGTCTATGGGTGAAAAACAAGCAACCGTGAAGCTGAAAGAAGAAGGAAAATCAATCAGAACCATTAGAGCTCAAATATCAGCCATAGCCAGAACAACTGTTTAGAATGTCCTGAAAAAGAAAGTCATCACTGGTGTACTAGACCAAGGAAACATTGTGATTGCAGTGGTGTATAATGACATTGCATTTGGTTTGCATTTGGCTTGTAAGCGCTGCATCGTTGCTAGGTTAACTGGTATGTGGCGGAGTAATACATGGAGAGCTTCCGTCACATTGCAGGGTTGGAACTAACTGTTTTATTGCTTAATTATGAACAGCTCTGAAGCATTTCCATCCTGGGAAGTCAGTGCTGCACTGATTGAGCTGTGTTTTTTTAAGGTAGCTGTAATGTGTTGTAATGCCTGTGCGTCTCTCGTCTCCAGCACACCTCTGACCTCAACACCATTTCTCTAAATGAAGGTTTGGTCTGGTTTTAAGTACTGGGAAAACATGCGTTCTCTCAGGCCTGAGCGTTCCTCATCCCGCTCGATGACATACGAGGAAAGAGCCCAACACGTTCTGAGCCGGGAGCATCTGAGAGAGCGAGGGATCGAGGGTCTGAGAGTCGGAGAGCTGGAGATAGATGGAGATGGATGGAGTGAGATGGAGCCAGGGGCTGTGGAGCTCTCCTCCGGAGACGCGAGTGGGGCGAATAAACCCGATAGCGCTGGAGGAAGTGCTGTAAATCCCGCCGGCTCTGCTGGACACTTTAAAAAGTGTTTTACTGTGTGCGAACAACACGTCCACCCCTAAAGCCCGGAAAGATCCTCGCTCAAGGTCACGGGGATTGTGGTTACTTTGCACGCGCCCCCTCACTGCGAGCGCCGTCTTTTACAGCTGAAGACTAAAGCATGCACTCGCACCAGTATACAGTATACAGTGGTGGCGTTTTTGTCTTATATATACTAATCTGATCCAAATAGATGGCAGATGGACATATAGTACAGTACAGTATGTACAGTGGTGTGAAAAATACTTTATATTTTTCTAATTATCAAACTTAAAAATTAGACTAAGATATCCTCAGTAAATATAAAAAGCACTGTAAGCATATTTAAAATATGGGGTTACATACATGAAGTAGTTTAAATGTTTAAATGTTACTTAAGTATATTTAAAATAGTTCCATTTTAGTACAGTTAAGTACACTTTAAGTACAATTTAAGTAAGACTTTTGTACTGTTTTTATACAATTAAGTATTATCAAAATATAGTACAAAAGTATAGTACAAAAACGTTGTTCCGTTTCAGCTCTCTTTAAATATACTGATTAATAATGTGGCTACTTTGTCATACTTATATTTTTCTAATTATCAAACTTTAAAATTTGACAAAGATATCCTGAGTAAATAGTAAAAAGTAAAAAGTACTTTTTAAATGAATTAACCCTTTCAGACCTGAATTACCTTCAGGGATGGAAAAAATGTAAGAATGCATGATTCTTACTGTAATACACAGAAAAGACCCTGGTGAAAAAAAAATATATAAATATATAAATATAATACTTTATATTTTTCTAATTATCAAACTTAAAAATTAGACTAAGATATCCTCAGTAAATATAAAAAGCACTGTAAGCATATTTAAAATATGGGGTTACATACATGAAGTAGTTTAAATGTTTAAATGTTACTTAAGTATATTTAAAATAGTTCCATTTTAGTACAGTTAAGTACACTTAGCACAATTTAAGTAAGACTTTTGTACTATTAGACAAAATTTTAAATTAGACAAAGAGATCACATATATTTAACATATATTTCTGTAATGCACAGAAAAGACGCTGGTGAAAAAAAATATACCTAATTTTACTTAAAACATATTAAGAAATTACTAAGTATGCTGTAAATATACATATATACAGATTTATGTACTTACTTAAGATTCACTTAAGTAAGTACATTAATATTATGCTTTAATTAAATATTTGTAAGTTAACTTTGATCATACTTTTAAAAAAAGTACAATATAGTGAATTTTAAATAAATTTACTACTTTGAAGTACACTTTTAGTTTAATGTAATTCAGTATACTTCTAAAATACTTATTTCCAAATATATTTAAGTACATTTTAAGTGTGTTAAAACAACTGTTAAATTAAATTACTACTACTAATTTAAAATATAAAGTGAACTTACCTAGTAAAAAAAAGTAGATTAAAGTATACTAAGCTTATTTTGCTATAGTGCACTAAAGTGTTCTTGTAGCCACTTTATTATTAATCAGTATATTTATATATTACTTTTTTGTACTTATTATACTTTAATTGTATAAAAATAGTACAAAAGTCTTAATTAAATTGTGCTAAGTGTACTTAACTGTACTAGAATTGAACTATTTTAAATATATTTAAGTAACATTTAAACATTTAAACTACTTCATGTATGTAACCCCATATTTTAAATATGCTTACAGTAAAATTATAATATATTTAATAATGAGTATTACAACTGTATCACTATTATTATTATACACCAGGTATATTAGAAATGTACAAAGAATTGGTGTTAAACATATGTGATCTATATACATTAGAGTACAAATATATATTCTTCTGGTTCCTGTCTTTTTTGTAAGTAGCACACTTCTAGTAAACTTCATTGGGTTTAAAATATATATTTTAACATACTGTACTACAATTTTTAGTGTGTTACAAATTTACTTTATGATTATTTATTTGACATTTAAATGTTATTTAACACTGTTTCCTATAATTTTCCTAATTATAATCACAGAGCATTGAAATACATTTTAACTGTTATATTAATGTAATAACTAAATATATATTTTTAAAACATTTTACCAATGTAGTAATTTAATTTACTTTCTTTAGTTAAACTACTGTAACAGTTTTTTTTTTTTACACACGTTGCTAAAAATGTACAAAAGTATATTTGTAAATAAGTATTTTAGAAATATATTGATTTATTACATTAAACTAAAAGTGTACTTCATAGTAGTCTATTTTTTAAATATACACTATATTGTACTTTTCAAAAAGTATGATAAAAGTTTGATTAAAGCATAATATTAATGTAGTTTTAATATATTTTAGTTAAGTACATAAATCTCAATATGACATTTCTCAACATGTTTTTTAGATACAATAAAATATATATTTTTTTTCACTAGAGTAATGTATGTAGAATACTGAAATAATAATAAAAACCTGTTTCAGGACTTTTGTGTGATGTTTCCAATATTCTGGACAGTGCAGTTCAGACTCCAGAACCGAACAGGATCGACCAATCAGATTGTGACGGCTCAATCTCTGCGGATGAACTCAGTGTTAGAGGAGGATGCTATAAACTCACTGATACAGTTACACAGAGAGAACAGAAAGCAGCTGGATGAATTTGATCTTATCTGGAATTTTCTCATCATCTCGTCTTGAAAAGTCATCCAGCATCTGCTGAAAGTGACGCTCAGTCCTATAAAACCCATCTGTGCTGAACGAGGGGCGAGAGAGTGACATCTGCCCTGTGAGTCAGGACCTCCTGTGTCAAGAAATGAAGTACAAATACTTTGCTGCGTTACTTAATGCCAGGTTAAAAATACAGAATTTTTTAGTCTGCAACAGTTTTTTGTTGATCGTCGACAAAAACTCTGTTGGGAGTTTTAACTAGATAAATAACTTTTAACTAGATAAATAACTTTTAACTAGATAAACTAGATAACTAGATAAATAACTTTTAACTAGATAAATAACTTTTAACTAGATAAATAACTTTTAACTAGATAAATAAATTTTATCTAGATAAACTAGATAACTAGATAAATAACTTTTAACTAGATAAATAACTTTTAAATAGATAAATAACTTTTAACTAGATAAACTAGATAACTAGATAAATAACTTTTAACTAGATAAATTACTTTTAAATAGATAAATAACTTTTAACTAGATAAACTAGATAACTAGATAAATAACTTTTAACTAGATAAACTAGATAAATAACTTTTAACTAGATAAACTAGATAACTAGATAAATAACTTTTAACTAGATAACTAGATAAATAACTTTTAACTAGATAAATAAAAAGACATTCCAGGATTTTGGTACATTTCAGGGGTGGTAATATACTATCAAAAAGTTTGATTCGTCAAGCTCAGGTATTAAATCAGTTTTTAAATTAGATTATGTAATATATTTGGTAACTTACAGTAACAGGGTTGCGAGTAACAGGGTTGCAAATCTAGGCTAAGTTGTGGTTTACCCCAGGAACAGATGCTAACTGTAAAATTTAGCTATGTTTACAAGATCAAGGACAAACATGGTTATATAAGTATATAAAGTAAATTTTGACTCTACTCATTATTAGTCTTACAATATGAGTAACAGGGTTGCACAGCGTTCACTGAGTGACACACACAACTTGGACAAACATATTTGGAAAAAAAATCTTGAAAATTGTTAGAGTACTTACTCTTGGTCTTGCCATGTGGGCAGAAAATGTCCTTGTGATGTCACTTCCTTTGTGCCAGTAGACAAATATTTTTAACTCTTTCTCTGCAGGTAAAATTCCTTATGGTAACAGGGTTGAGCGCATGTTGTGGGACACGACATAAAAACAGCATAAAAACTGTAACATGCAAAACAATGTAGACCAAAGAAGTTGTTTTCATAAGTAAAGGAGATGCAGATCAACAATATACAAGAGGAAGTCATTTATTTAGAGCTTATTTTAATTGTTCAATTTGCCAAAGGAGTTGGTCACCCAATGAGTGGGACAAGAGAAAACGGCCATTTTTACCATAGATAGATAGATAGATAGATAGATAGATAGATAGATAGATAGATAGATAGATAGATAGATAGATAGATAGATAGATAGATAGATAGATAGATAGATAGATAGATAGATAGATAGATAGATAGATAGATAGATAGATAGATAGATAGATAGATGATTAGATAGATAGATAGATAGATAGATAGATAGATAGATAGATAGATGATTAGATAGATAGATAGATAGATAGATAGATAGATAGATAGATAGATAGATAGATAGATAGATAGATAGATAGATAGATAGATAGATAGATAGATAGATGGTCTTATTTTAGAAATATCAACATGGGTGTGTTTTTTTGACATAATTTAAAATGATTTGTTTTAATATATTATATCCACATTTTATGATGAATAGACCAATAGAAATGCTCAGAATTAATTGAAATAAAATAATTTTACATTGACTTGCATTACATTTTAAGGTTTTTTGATTCTCTTTGATTCTGGGACAAGAGAAAACGGCCATTTTTTGAGGTGGTCTAAAGGTATTCGGTCTTTTGAATAATATCTAAGGAGCTTATTATTCCACCATGTTTTACAGTTTGTCTTAAAACAAGTACATTTTCACAAAAAAAAAATAGTCATTTAGATATTTTGGATACGAACATTTGAAATTTAAGTGGTGGGACAGGAAATGTACCAAAATCCTGGAATGTTCCATAAATAAAAAGGTATAAGACAGATATTAAAAGTTTAAAATCAATTTGAAGTGTTTTTGTCTTATTTTTTTCCAGAGCTGTATTATTCTGACTGGCATTAAACTAGTTGTAATGTTGATTGATGGCGACATGTCTTGTCTCTTTGCAACCCTGCCCTTGACTGAGACCACACACACACACACATAAACACACACACACACACACACCACAAACCGCGGCCTGCCACCGTCCCATGCGTCCCATTTTTGCGACATCAAAGCATGTTCTTCCTCGTCCAGAATAATTTGCGTCTCTCTGCTTTTTTCAGTCTTTTTTCCAGCACGTCCCTCCCCAGCCCTGCTATCACCCCGTATTTACATCCAGCAGGGAGGAAATGAAAGGGCAGCGGTGGCGAGGTGTCCGCCGCTTGTGTGTTCACCCTCTGCACTGTTTCCAAATATACGCATTAAAAACGCCGTCACCAGCGCTCTGATTATACAGCCCGTCTGATTGATGAGCTGCACGGCGGGGCGCTCTTCCTCTCGCTTTATTTTTCCTACAACAGATACTGCAGCGCACTGCAGACGACAGAGCGCTCAGCCCAGATGACCTCAGGACATGTTTTTGTGTGTAATGTACAGTATAAGTGTAGATACAGGGGTTGGACATGAAACCTGAAAGACCTGGTTTTAGACCACAATCATTTATTGTCCCGACGGACCGTTCTGGAGGAAACAGGAGATTTTTTTTGATACAATCCGGGTTAGCACCCGAACATCCCTTTCAATCTGCTTCCTCTTACAGCGTCCACAGTTAATCCTGTTGGATGTGGTTGGTCCTTCTTGGTGGTATCTCGCTGACATTACCCTGGATACCGTGGCTCTTGATGCATCACAAAGACTTGCTGTCTTGGTCACAGATGCTCCAGCAAGACGTGCACCAACAATTTGTCCTCTTTTGAACTCTGCTATGTCACCCATAATGTTGTGTGCTTTTCATTATTTAGAGCAGAACTGTGCTCTTACCCTGCTAATTGAACCTTCACACTCTGCTCTTACTGGTGCAATAATGTGCAATTAATGAAGATTGAACACCAGGCTGCTCCAATTTAGCCATGAAACCTCCCACACTAACATGACAGGTGTTTCAGTTTCAGTGTCCAACCCCTGTAAGTGTGTATAAGTGAGGATTACAGCATATCATCACTGTCACACTGAAACCTGGCGGGAAAATTGGTAGGAAGTTTTACAGGAGAAAGAAAAAACCTTCTTCACTTTCAATGGAAATCAATGTAAAATTATTTATTTCCATGTCAAGTTTTAGCATTTCTTTTATTGCATTCATAATTGACATTTGGACACAGCAGAAAGATTTATATTATGGAAAAAAGGGAAAACCAGAAAACAATTCACATTTACAATTTTTGCATTACACTCATAACCAGATTGTAGCTCATTTCACTCACTATTTTACTCACAAATTTGTTTATTAATCTTATATATTTATTGTTTGTACAGATAAATGTTACAAAAAAGATTAAATGAATTAAATTGGCATGATTTTATATGTAATATTGATCATGTTAAAAAAAGTTTTGACGTAAAAAACTTTTTGACGTAATTTAAAATTATTATTTTTAATTATATCCAAATTGTTTGATGAATAGACCAATAGAAATGCTCCAAAATTACTATAGAGAAAATCGTTTTACGTTGACTTGCATTACATATTATAAGGAGGTTTATTGATTCTCCTCTAAATTTGCAATTTTCTAAAATGTTTAAGTGACAGTCACCACTTATAGTATTAATGCTTCTAAATTCTGAGATATATTTTTACACTTTTCACATTTTTGTTTTTAGCTTTTTCATTTTAAACATAATTTACACTTCTTACAACCTTTTCTTTTTTGTACATTTTTATTTTTTACTCTTTCATTTTTCACTTTTTGACATAAGTTAAATTTGACACACTTGTAACTTTGTTTCAGGATGAAAAGACCAATAAAAATGCTCCAAAATAACTTTTTATGTAAAAATGTCCTTTGAAATTTAAGAAATTTGAGATTTTTGAGTGACAGTGACTATTTATTACCACCACTGATTATTTATTTTTTTATTATTATTATTATCACTTATTATTTTTTCATCTTTTGACTTTATTTATTGTGTCCCCATTTCATTCATGATTAATAGGAAATTATTATTATTTATATATTTTTTTTACATTGCCTTCCACTGGGAGTTAGGAAGGTTTTTTTTTCATTCTCCTGAAAAGTATTAAAACCACTGTAAATAATTCTGACTCTAAATTCTAGAGGAATGTTTGAAAATGTTAGTTTTTTACTTTTAAATGTTTCACTTTTTGGCATTATTTGAACTTTGCAATTTTTTGTTATATCATGAAATATGAACCAATAGAAATGTTCCAAAATAGCTTGAAAGTCACATAAAAAAAATGAGTGACAGCAAGGAAATATTCATTTTATAGACATATTTTTGACCATTTGGGATTTTTATTATTAAATATTTACACAAGATCTGATATTTTCAAATGGTATTAAAAGAAATACAAAACAAATAAAGTAGTTACATTTAGTTTCAATGTAAACATTGGAGTTATACGATTTTTTGATACCAAAAATCATGTTTCTATATATTATATAACTTTTGATAAGAATCTCTTTTCTCTCTCTCTCTCTCTCTCTCTCTCTCTTTCACACCGATCAGACAATAAAGAAGGTAATCTTTCATCTTTTCAGCTTTGTGTAACAGACATTTATTCACCTCTAATTTTCACTATTTTAGACTTAGGGGTTGCCATGTCCTTCATTTATATTCATCATTATTTAATAAGTGCTCTTTCTCTTCTTCCTCTGTTCTTCTGTCACATCATAAGAAGATCCAGACTACGGGGCTATAAGCGGAATACATATAGGTAAGAAATATTTAATCTACTCTTATTAATTACTCTTATATGTTTATTGCTTTTACAAATAATGTTAACGCTAAACACTGAGATGGAGGAAGGAGACATTGAGAACATTGAGGACATTGAGAACAGTAAGGTGGAGTAATGAGACTTTAAGGACATTGAGGAGAATGAAATGGAATAAGAAGAGATTGAGGACATTGAGGACAGTGAGATGAAGTAACAGGACACTGAGGAAATAAATGTGAAATTAAAGGACACTAAAAACAGTGAGGTAGAGTAACAGGACCTTAAGGACATTAAGGTGAAATTACAGGACATTGAGAACAGTGAGGTGGAGTAGCAAGACATTGAGAACTTTGAGGACATTGAGGGAGAGTTACAAGACATTGAGAACATCGATGTGGAGTAAAAGAACATTAAGAACATTACAGTGGAATTACAGGATATTGAGGTGAAGTAACAGCACAATGGGAACATTGAACATATTGAAGTGGAGTAACAGGACATTGAGAACATTTAAGAGCAGTGAGGTGGAATGACAGGACATTGAGGTGGACTAATAGGACATTGAGAACATTACAGTGGAATTACAGGACATTGAGAACAGTGATGTGGAGTAACAGGACAGTGAGAACATTGCGCACATTCAGGTAGAGTACCAAGACATTGAGAACAGTGAAGCGGAGTAAACAGGACATTGAGACCATTGAAATCGAGTAACAAGACATTGAGGACAGTGAGGTGGAATTGCAGGACATTGAGAACAGTAAGGTGGAGTAAGAGGACATTGAGAACTGTGAGGTGGAGTAACAAAACATTGAGGACGTTAAGAACAGTGAGGTGGAGTAACAGGACATTGAGGACATTAAGGTGGAATTACAGGTCATTGAGAACAGTAAGGTGGAGTAACAAAACATTGAGGACGTTAAGAACAGTGAGGTGGAGTAACAGGACATTGAGGACAGTGAGGTGAAATTACAGGACATTGAGAACAGTGACGTGGAATAACAGAGCAATGAGGTGGAGAAATAGGACATTAAGAACATTGAGAACATTACGGTGGGATTACAGGACATTGAGAACAGGTAGAGTAACAAAACATTGAGGTCACTGAAAACACTGAGGTGGAGTAACAAGACTTTCTGAACATTTAAGAACAGTGAGGTGGAGTAACAGGACATTGAGAACTTTAAGGTGGAATTACAGGACATAAAAAAGTAAGGGGAATTAATAAAACTTTGAGGACATAAAGAACAGTGAGATGGAGTAATGTGAATTTTAACACATTTTAAGAACAGTGAGGTGAAATAACAGGATATTAAGGCAGAGTAACAGGACGTTGAGGGAATTAAGGTGGAGTAACACAACATTAAGGACACAGAGAACATTATGGGGGAGTAAAGAGACTTTGTGAAGGTTGTTCTAATTTCTTAACATAATTATTATAAAACTGAGAGAAAGTTCTGCACTGCTCCTTTAATATATAAATCATGTTTATCCGAGGATCAGTTCTTCAGATTTACAGATCTGAAGATTTACAGCGATCAGACGGCTTTAGGTGATTGTGGAGGAACAGGCCGAGTGAACATGCCCTGCTACGGCCGAGCGGCCCGGCTACTACTGCTATTACTGTATGAGAAAACCAGAAACGTCTCATTTTCCCCTCTCCGCCGAGCAGAGCAGCGTCCACGGCTCCAAACGCCAGCTTTTCAGCTTGTCTTCAGCAAATCTGTGGGACGAGCAGAACGGCCAGAGCTCCATCAAATATCAAATCCTGCTCTGACCTTTCCGTCCCTCGCACAGACATGCTTAAGGCATTACGACTTCACGAGTCAGGCTACGGAGGGCTCGCGTTCTGCTGCAGGCCAAAAAGCTGGAGATTTATCTCAGCAATGGTTTAGCAAGTATGTGATGGAAAATTGGACACTCCCACGCGGACAGGAGGGCTTTTGGTAGCGCCGGGTGCGCTTTTGCGCAATTGTCGACATTCGTCAGTAAATCTATCCAGCAAAGCCTCCTCAGAAACCACGTAGACGATGTTCGTGCGCGATCACGCAACAAGGCGAAGCCCCGGGGTCACAGAGCGGGGGGACGGGCGAGACGTTAAAAGGTGAGGGAGACCTGGAAAAGGTATCAGCGAGATCCCAATAAGATCCAGACGTGGAAAACAGGGGCACATTAAAAAATAAAAGCTCTATTTACAAACCAGATTATTTAATCAGTATGCAGTCCCGCAGGCCGGCGGGAGCCAAGACGCTAATGCACGGTTGAAACTCCAGATTGCCTTCCTACTTCTCCAGATCCATTTGGATGCTTGCAGTGTCAGGTAGCCACAGCATGTGTGCATTAGCAGACTCTGGTTATAAAGGCAAGCGAAGGGCCTCATTGACTAGATAATGGTTTTACCATCCCGGCCCACGCAATCGATCCCCGGGGATATCTCGTAATACGTTTTAAAACGTTAGCGTTTAAACATTTTAGCATTTTTAACAAATTTTATCTCCAGCTTGTGACAGATTTGACAGTAACGAAGTTATGGAGGCATTTGATATCACTGCAATCCTCTTTTTTGTTTGATGTTTGCAAGCCTTTGCAGACAACTTTTGCAATCAACTCTATGTGGGAGTGTTTGGCTGCATCCTGGATCCTGGACTTCTCGCTAAATCTAATGCTAAATCGTTGCTTTTTCTGTTTCTGCTGCTGCTGGTTCTGGTTCTGGTAGTGATTTAATGGATCTCACATGAGTGGCTCCCTGCCATGCTGGGGACAAGAGCATGGAAGCATGGGTAGCAGAGAAAAGACAAGAGAGATTACTCTCTCTCTCTCTTTCTCTCTACTTCATGAAGTCTGCTGGAGTGCCTCAAGTCTCTACTCTGGACCCGCTGAGGATTGCAATGAAGACTTCTTCTATAAAGTTTTTTTTTTTTTATGCAAAGGAACTTTTGGTCTGTCCAAGAGCGAAGCTTTTGAACTGTCTCCATTTCTCTTTTTTCCTCAGTAATGTGAAAGCTTTAGTTCAAGTTCTACCAGGAGACTCAAATGTGCATCAATCAACCTGTCTTTACATTTACATTTATGCCATTAAGCCGTAATTATCCAGAGAGACTTACAAAGTTATTCCTATTACAGAGCAGGGTCTTGCCCAATGACTCTTATTGATGTAGTACAGCATTCAGTCACCCAGAGCTGGAATTGAACCCCAGTCTCCCACATGGTAGATGTGGGAGACCTCCACTTACACACCTGCTTTCCTGCTTTCAGATGCTTTCTTCCTTCTACTGCCTCCAGTTTGGTCCTAACAGCTGCATGGTGGCTTGGAGTCACCCTGGATTTATCTAGATATTGGAGATATGATACTGAGCCAATGATAGGGTCTTTGCTTTGCCAAATACTTACATTTACCATATTTGGCATCTTTCAAGCTGTCATCCTTGTAGACTAAAGCTAAAATTACTTGTCTGGCTAGTTGGTTGTTATGTTTGGGAAACTATAAGTACAGTAATGGCACTTGGATGTGGACCAAAACCAAGGGATACTGGACCGGGTCTTAGGCGTCGTTCACATTACCAGGCTAAAGTGACTCAAATCTGTTTTCTTTTTGCTTTTCCGCATTAGCATTAGCGCTACGTGCTTCTCTCTTGTACCCACACTGCATCTCTTGGTGGAGCTGTGCAGCTATAGCTGAAAAAAAAAACAGCAAAAGCAAACCGCCTGTCCTGTTTTTTCACCTCCTCGACCTGAACATGAACTTCAGACCAGCTGTTTCCTGTTTCTCCACTCCAGCAAAAGATGCTCCACATATGAGCTGCTAACAAACTCATCCATTTCCCTTTATAAAGCTACTGGGGTGTTAGCACATGCAGAACTTGCTTTCTATGGTCAACCAGTAGCTATTTCCTTAGGGTTCTTTGTGAAGAAATTATTGGTGATGAATTGTCTTTGTTTTTAGGCCAAACTCTTCAGAACCTCTTTGGTAACATCTTCCAACATCGTTTTCCTGAAGATCATCAAAATATCTACATGTTCTCCTACTTTCTTGTACACAAATGTTGTCCAAGCCCTTGCGTCCATCCCTTCAGAACCCAGATCCAAAACACCAATGTTGTTTTAGAAGATAATGACAGAGAAGAAGACAGCTCTACCCACAAACTCCTTCAGATTCCTTTACAGGAAGCTTTAGCACTGTACCCACAGCATGACTCCCTCTCCCACATCCGTGTGGTGAGTGCTAAGCCTTGCTGCAGGCCATGCGTGAAGCAGACCTAAGCCTGGCCAGTGGAGGTTGGATCTTCTGGTCTCCACTGACCTTGGAAACTGGTGGAATGGACACTGTGAATGAGGATGTTTGTGCTCTGAATTCGTCTGACCATGTCGTGGAAATCTCCAAATGAAGCCTGACCCTTTTTCTTAAGGCATTATGTCACAGTGACTTTTTTTAAATAAATGTTATGAGGAGATTCCAACATGTTTTTTTTAGACTGTGTGGCTGATTTCTGTGAAGAACATTAGTAGTTGAAGCATAGACCTTCTTTAAACAGGTACAATGCTCTGAATTCCCAACACAGCAGATGTTTGAGCATATTCAGATTTTTCTAGAGCTTGTTTGGACAGCTTTTGAAGGTTTCACCTTGAAAAAATGTAGATAGACCAGCCTGGTCTGATAAAATCCTGATCTAATAAAATTGGAGGCTATGAGTCTACATAGTACCATCATAAGATAAACCATGATACCTCCACCACCATGTTTCACTGTTAGAAAACGACTGGTCTCCATGCAGCACATAATTAATTTGAAAATAGACCACCTTTGAAAGGGCAAAATGCCCTAATGATGATGATGTGGATGAAGATGACGATGACGAGTCAATGTCAATCTCAGGACAACACATGATGATCTCAGGAAAAGGCACGTCATGATGATGGTCTACTGAAAACACTTACACAGCAAATTCTGTTTTTTTTTTTTAATGAACTCATTGAGAGTTAATATCAACTCATTTTAATTGTATATGCGTGACCATCTAATACACTCTATCACAGAGTTTAATTTACTCTTTTCTGGAAGTTAGCCTTTTAACTCTGTTCAAAAGTTAAATCTGAACTGTCATGGAATTAAAATAATTATCTCATATAGAGTAAAATACAGCTCTCATCTGTAGTTAATTTGTACCATAAACTTCTTCACAGTAATGCAAAGATTTGTGTTATTAAACTATAATTATTCTAAAACATTGTAATATTTTAAAACCCCTGAACATTAAGGAGTAAAAATGACAACAAAAAGTATCATTACTGATTACAATGACAATTTCATACTCAACGAGTAACTTTAATAATGAATTGCAGTTTTCAGTGTATTGCCAGCACTTTATCACACTTTACAGTGCAGAATATGGTAACTTGCTCTTATAGCCAACAACACATCAACTAGGCAAACTACCATTATATAAAATACAATGAAACACCCCATGGAAGGAGCACTGGTGGGCAAGACTTCACACTGATGGTAAACTGGGATTGTGGGACACGCCCATTAGAGAGTTCAGTCACGCTCCTCAACACCTTGGAATATACTCTGAACTCCAGAAATATTATCTCAGGACAACACTTGATGATCTCATGGCAACACATATGATGGCCATAGGACAATACACATAATGATGATCATGATGATCTCAGGACAAGGCATACATCAACATAATGACGATGGTCTGCTGAAAACACTCATGACTAAGAAGATAAACATCATTTGTACCATCTTGAGACCTTTATTGTCATATCCTCATGTGTTGTCCTGAGACCATCTATGGTGATAATGATTTAAGGAAAAAAAGACAAGAAACGATGAGGGTCTTTGGACAATACATGTGATGATGATGGCTTCAGGGCAACAATTGGAAAGATAACCATCAATCTAGTGGTAGAAACAAAAGACACTGATGTCGTCATAGACTGAACGAGATTTTGATTGGCTGAGACTTATTTGAAGTTGGCTAAACTTGAAGGTTGAGCAGAACATGGAGATCTCAATGTTTGGCTAACGCTTGTTTGGAAAGATCCTATAGGTTTTCCCCTGATTGGGGTCAATGAAATCCAGCATTGCCCCCTAAGAAAAAATAAATAAAAGGTAAGAATCTTTACATGGAGACTTTCGTTTGAGTCTGTTTGTCTACAAAGATAAAAATCAGTTTTTTGGGAATGGGTTTAATTATTTTCCTGACCTGTGATTTATTTGAACAGAAGCAGTCTGGCCTTGAGGCCGGCGTGATTTCTCTCCGTGTGGGACAGAAATGTCTGGAACAGCTTAAGAGATTTGGGCAGATTGATATCGTTGCGTCCAATCAGACATGTATTTGTACTGGGGCTGCGGTGTGTGTTTATATCTATCGGTGCAGGAGTAAGATGTTTGAGTCATTTGAAGGCTAAAATAGCTAACACCTAGATAGCAAAATTCCACATGTCGAGTCTGAGTTGCTTTGGCCCTAATCTGGTTTGGACCTAGGCCTGATTTTGGCCCAAATTCTCAGCTCACATCTGGCTCTAGTGCTGCATGTGCCAATACCCTGGTTGCTGAGTATGATATGGTTATCGGCCCAAACCGCCTGATCCAACACACTGTTTGCTGAGTATAATATAGGAATTGGCTCGAGTCTCTTGTATTTTATAGATTTATAAAAGTTTTATAAGATTTGTTCTGTATAATTTTAGCATGTAAACATGTTTTCAAACAATGAGTCAAGCATTTAAACTTGATTTGAAAAATGAGGGTGAATGAGAACCAGCCCAAATTGCTTGTTCCAAAACCCTGGTTGCTGAAAATAAAATGGGAATCGGCCCATACTGCTTGTTCCAACACCCCGTTTGCTGAGTGTAATATGGGAATTGTCTTAAACTGCTTCTTCCAACACCATGTTTGCTAAGTATAATATGGGAATCGGCCCAAACTGCTTGATCAACTCCCCGGTTGCAGAGTATAATATGGGAATTGGCCCAAACCACTTGTTCCTACACCCTGGTTGCTAAGTTTAATATGGGAATCGGCTCAAACTGCTTGTGCCAACTCCCCAATTGCTAAGAATACAATGGTTATCGGCCCAAACTACCTGATCCACTGAGTTTAATATGAGTATTTGCCCGAGATGCTTGTTCTAACACCCTGGTTGCCTTGTATAATATGGGAATTGGTCCAAACCTCCTGATCCAACACCCTGTTTGCTGAGTATAATATGAAAATTGGACCAAACCGCTTGTTCCAACACCCCCGGTTGCAGAGTGTAATATAGGAATTGGCCCAAAATTACTTGTTCCGACACCCCAGTTATAGAGGGTAATATGGTAATTGACCCAAACCACTTTGTTCCAACACCCCGGTTGCTGAGTTTAATATGGGAATCGGCTCAAACTGCATGTGCCAACTCCCCAATTGCTAAGAATAAAATGGTTATCGGCCCAAACTACCTGATCCAACACCCTGTTTACTGAGTATAATATGAGTATTTGCCCGAGATGCTTGTTCTAACACCCTGGTTGCCTTGTATAATATGGGAATTGGCTCAAACTGCTTGTTACAACACCCCGTTTGCTGAGTATAATATGAAAATCGGACCAAACCGCTTGTTCCAACACCCTGGTTGCAGAGTATAATATGGGAATTGACAAAATCCACCTGATCCAACACCCCGATTGTTGAGTATAATATGGTAATCGACCCAAATTGCTTGTTCCAACACCCTAGTTGCAGAGGCTAATTTGCTAATCGACCCAAAACACCTAATCCACCACCCTGGTTGCAGAGCATAATATGGAAATGGGCCTGAGCTGCATGTGCCAACACATCAGTTGCCAAATATAGTATGGAAATCAGCCAGAGCCACTTGTGCTGATGTCCCAGTTGCAAAGTATAATATCACCCCAAATTGCTTGTTCCAACACCCCGGTTGCAGAGTATAATATGGAAGTCAACTCGGGCTACTTGATCCACCATTCTGGTTACCGCATTCAACCCAATCCCGACTGTGCTTTTTTTAAAGTCATCAATTGTTTTTATGTCCATAGTAAATGTAATATACTGTACTTAAATGTACAAAAGCTGCCTACAAGGAATATATTTGGCTTTATAGTAATGTTTAAAAAATCACACTGATGCCATTTATTTAAATATTTCGTCCTCATCTCCACTCAGGATATTCATTATATACTGTACCACCCGATTTAAAAAAAATAGCCATAAAACACCCATAAGGCCCTGCTGTTAGTAACGCAATACTCTCTCTGATTCATGTGTGGGCTTGGCGTCTATAGGATATGTTCTGTTTATCCCGCTGAGCTGGACAGTGGCATGGGCTTTACGAGTGCGGATCACTCAGAAACCTTCAATGCAGCGTTTTAGCGTTTAGCTCGCCTCGCGCCGCATGCTTGTGGTTCTGTTATGTTGTGGAAAGTATTGGAGCGATGGGACGTCTTTTTCCATTCCAAAAACACTCAACTCCTCCGAGCACAGACAAGCAGTTTGTACTCATTAATCATGGTGTGAAAAGCCAGAAGCAACATATCAAGTGTCCTTGCATGCGTCTGGTGGTTAAGAACTGGGATCTGTCACCATTAACTGGCGATCACTGTCTGTATGTTAGATGTCTTTATGGGCTGGTAGCTTCCTCGCTCGCTTGCTGGGCTGAGGAAAAGCGTGAAATCGCTGTTTGAAACAAGATAAATGCTTTTGTGATCAGCGAATGCGTTGTGTTGTTGAGAGAGGGGCAGTGAGAGTTAGTTATAAGATTTAATCCATATTTCAGCATCAATAAACTGTAATCTACCTTCTGAACTCAACATTTTACATTGCTAAAAAACATTAAAGGAGAACTTAATGGTTCTCCTTTTAAATTGACTTTTAGTGTAGTAAAACAAGATAAAGAGTACTAACCTTTGTTGAATAGCCCATTTCTGTTCACCCACAGCTTTCTAAAATCCAGTAATTTAGTGCTTTTTGCTAAGCACTCTATACAACAGCCGCTTCTGGGCATATTTTGCCACAATAAATTGCTTTTTTACACCGTTTACCAGGCTCAAAGTAGCTCCACACCTCATTGGTAGAATCTAGAGAGCCCTGACATTTAAAATGAGGCATTATTAACTTTAAAAGTGCACATGAAGCTTAAAAAAATAGCCATTTCATCTTATAGTTCAGCTAAATCTCCGGGCGCCGCCATCACTGTACTGATAATGTCATAGACATATATACATAGACTCCGCAAAGACTGCCTTCAGGCGCCCTGTGCATTTATTTACACTGAGGAAAATGTTTAATACAACTATAATACTCACAACTTTACCTATTTTTACCGATTTTCACATGATTTGGTTTGCTACAAATGGCAGAGATGTAGTTATGATACAGGACACTGTCCCACATTACAAATACCTGCTTACATGTAAAATACTTTGTATTATTCTCTTTAACAGAGACAGACCTATGGTACAGTGGTTTTTAATAAGCTTCTTGTGCACTTTTTAAGTTATAAGTGGCTTGTTTTAAATGTAAGACCACTCTGCATTCTACCAAATAGGTGTGGAGCTACTTTGAGCTGGATAACGGTGAAAAAAAAAACTGTTTATTGGGGCAAAATATGCCCCAAAGCGACATTTGTAAAGAGTGCTGGACAAAAAGCATACAATTACTGGATCTCAGAAAGCTGTGGGAGAAAGGAGGTGAGCTATTTAACAAAGTTAAGCACTCTTGATCATATTTTACTACAACAAAAGTCAATTTAACATCGTTAAGTTCTCCTTTAATATCTTTAAAAAATGTCACCAGGCTCTGTGAAAAAAAGTGAATTAGGTAAGGAAGTTGAATAAATGATTAATAAGCATAAAAAAATGCATTCAAGTTTCTGGATTAATCGTGTGTGTTATTACATATACAGTGATGACAATAATTTATTGTGGTGATGGACAGTTCTGTTGGAAACAGGAGAGTTGAGGTGCACATTGAATTCTGCCGTGATTTGATCAGCCGTGGTTTTATGTTTTTTTTGGATACAATCCGGGTTAGCACCCGAACATCCCTTTCAGACAGCTTCCTCTTACAGCGTCCACAGTTAATCCTGTTGGATGTGGTTGGATGTGGTATGCTGACATTACCCTGGATACCGTGGCTCTTGATGCATCACAAAGACTTGCTGTCTTGGCCACAGATGCTCCAGCAAGACGTGCACCAACAATTTGTCCTCTTTTGAACTCTGGTATGTCACCCATAATGTTATAGTGTGCATTGTAATATTTAGAGCAGAACTGTGCTCTTACCCTGCTAATTGAACCTTCACACTCTGCTCTTACTGGTGCAATAATGTGCAATTAATGAAGATTGAACACCAGGCTGCTCCAATTTAGCCATGAAACCTCCCACACTAAAATGACAGGTGTTTCCGTTTAATTGTCCAACCCGTGTATATTTCGATCCATGATCTGACAGATGTTCTGCAGCTTTGTGTAAGATTGGATGTTTTGTTTTGTTGTAGCTGGTTTGAGGAGAAGTTTCCGGCTGAGCAGGAAGGACATCAGAGTGCAGGAGACCCAAATTAGATGGAGGAAGAGTCAAATCCTGGTGTCCAAGAACTTTCCCAGCTATCAAGACGTGGTTCCATACAGCAGAAAGCCTGGAGAACCCTATCGCCTGGTTCTTCTGGTCGGTAAGTTCACTACTCCCATAGACTTAGTAGTGTTCCACATTGGCTGGTAACTCTGATTAACTTATCCTGTGCAACAGAGGAAGATCTTGCTCTTCCTTTTCTGGAATCCTTTAATTTTCCCAAAAATTGACAGTGTGCCTTATAATCTGGTGCGCGTTATGTATGAATTCAACCAGTCCAGATATTAAGGAGCAGTAAAGCCACTATGCTGAATACAGTATTATAAGGGTGAGTTTTCAGTGAAGTTTCTCCAGCACTAAGGCTGGGTGCAGCAGCATTAGCATTAGCATTATCCGCTAACCGCAGGGCTCTCTCTTTCGCCATTCAGAAGAGAGTATATAAGATCACTGAAGTACGAAGTTGTACAGGAGTTTCAATTTAGTTCTCCAGCACTGAGACTGAAGCATTATTAGCATAAGCTGTTCACCTCGATAAGCGCTAGCTCTTTCATCTTTCAGAGGTGAGTATTATCGGCCTGTAGCTTGCTGCTAACCCTGGCTAGCAATGCTGGAGCAGCATTAGCATTAGCCGCTAACCTCGCTAAGCGCTAGCTCTTTCGCCGCTCAAAGGTGATTATTATCGACCTGTAGCTTGCTGCTAACCCTGGCTAGCACTGCTGGGGCAGCATTAACATTAGCCACTAACCACGCTAAGTGCTAGCTCTTTTGCCGCTCAGAGGTCAGTATTATCAGCCTGTAGCCTGCTGCTAACCCTGGATAACACTGCTGGAGCAGCATTAGCATTAGCCGCTTACCACACAAAGCACTAGCCTTTTTGCTATTCAGAGGTGAGTATTATCGGCCTGTAGCCTGCTGCTAACCCCGGCTAGCACTGCTGGAGCAGCATTAGCATTAGTCGCTAACTAGAAGGAAAACATGGCGATACCCCTGTTCCTTACTAGTTTCGCTTAAAATGCGTCTTATAATCCGGTGCGCATTATGTATGAATTCTACCAGTCAGGTATTAAGGAGCAGTAAAGCCACTCCACTGAAGGACAGAGTTATACAGGAGTTTCAGTTTAGTTCTCCAGCACTGAGACTGAAGCATTATTAGCATTAGCTGCTAACCTCACTAAGCGCTAGCTCTTTCGCCGCTCAGAGGTGAGTATTATCGGCCTGTAGCTTGCTGCTAACCCTGGCTAGCAATGCTGGAGCAGCATTAGCATTAGCCGCTAACCTCGCTAAGCGCTAGCTCTTTCGCTGCTCCGAGGTGAGTATTATCAGCCTGTATCCTGCTGCTAACCTTGGATAACACTGCTGGAGCAGTACTAGCATTAGCCGCTAACCACGCTAAGCGATAGCTCTTTCGCCGCTCAGAGGTGAGTGTTATCGGCCTGTAGCCGGCTGCTAACCCTGGATAGCACTGCTGGAGCAGTATTAGCATTAGCCGCTAGCCGCGCTAAGCATATCTCTCTGCTGTTCAGAGGTGAGTATTATCAGCCTGTAGCCTGCTGCTATCCCTGACTAGCACTGCTGGAGCAGTACTAGCATTAGCCGCTAACTAGAAAAAAAAACATGGCAACGCCCCTGTTCCTTACTAGTGTCGCCTAAAATGTGCCTTATAATCCGGTGCACCCTATGTATAAAAATAGACTTTTACTGATAGTGCGCCTTATAATCCGGGTTGTCTTAAAATTCTAAAATATGGTAAATTGAGTTGCTATATGAAATAAAAATAGCAGTGTTAAACAAATGACTCCACTGCAATAAACAGACAAAAAAAATCAAATATTATGTTTGATGTATATTTATTAATTTATTAATGAATGTATTATTATTCTTTTAATTTTTTTGCATTACAGGCTGAAAAAAGAAAGGACTAGTAGTATTTTTACATCACTTGAACTTGATCAGTCAGGTCTGAAAGGGTTAAACTACACAGATGGAAGGCCTAAAAATATACAGTTGGTGGGGTGTCAGATAGCAATGAACATTGCAATACATCTTGCACAGAGTTTAAGATGTTCTGAAGATGTTCTGACTCATCTATCCTCCACTATCTGGTAATATCTTGTCAGAATATCTTACATTCTTACTCTATTTGCTCATTTTCCCCGCTTTACACTTTAAATAACTATAAAAACAGTCTGTTTAGAGCTCTTCTGCTTTTATTTCCTCACTCTTTTGACCTAAAGGTGGTTAAACACCCAGAAGCACTGAGGGCTGATGAGTGGCCTTTGGGATTAATCCCAAACTAGCACTAGCTAAGTTTCCATCCACGCATTAGAGTAAAGCATGCCTTTATTTGATTAAATTAAATTAAAAAGCACAGCAGTGATATTAAACAGGTGCCTCCTGCGTCTCCTGAGCTGCTGCTGCTGCTGCTGATGTTATAGCCAGTACATTCTGTCTCTGCTCTTTTATATGATATGAAATGAGAATAATGATAATAATAATAAAATGAAACACAGTGGTAGTGAGAGCTCGCTCATCATTAAAGATCTCTCAGGAGTGTTTTAACATGTGAGTTTGTTCTCTGGACAGTTTGAAAGAGATCTGGCTACTTATAAAATAATAGTGGATCTAATATTATATCTATATTATTCTTTTCCATTTAATAAACCTGATTAGCTTGTAGTAGTGCTGGACTGTATGACCCAAAGTGTATATCATGGTTCCACGGGTTGTACAGTCCTTTATAATCTATTTATTCTTTTTTTTTTTTAGTAGTTTCTGAATTAGTTTATCTAATTTAGCTGTTTATAGGTATATATTTGAGTAAAATGAACATTGTGGTTTTATTTTATAAACTATAAACAACATTTCTTTCAAATTCCAAATAAAAATATCTTCATTTAGAGCATTTATTTGCAGAAAATGAGAAATGACTGAAATAACAAAAAAAAAGATGCTTGTTTTTTAATCACAGTTTTTTATGCATCTTGGCATCATGTTCTCCTCCACCAGTCTTACACACTGCTTTTGGATAACTTTATGCTGCTTTACTCCTGGTGCAAGCAGTTCAGTTTGGTTTGATGGCTTGTGATCATCCATCTTCTTGATTATATTCCAGAGGATTTCAATTTGGTTAAATCAAAGAAACTCATCATTTTTAAGTGGCCTCTTAAAAATGGCATTAAATTAAGGCTTTGATTAGTATTGGGTTTACTTTTTCTTGCAAACGTACACAATATATTAAAAAATCAGACTTCATTATCAGGAAAAACAAATAAAGGATGTGAACGATAAACTGTAAAAAGAGATACGCCGATGCTAACAGACTTTTTCTACAAATGTTGTACGATATTAGGCCCCAACAGCTTAGCAGCACCATTGCAACCTCTACTGACACCATTGCAACACATTCACAACTGTCTAGCAACACCATAGCGACCAACCAAACTGATACCATAGCAACACCTTAGCGACCACTTAGCAACACCTTAGCAACTGCTTAGCAACACCATAGCTACCACCACGAACACATTATAGCAACACCATAGCAACCACTAACGAATCATCACTTTAGCCACATTCACTCGCAGTTTCTGCAGGAACTGCACTCTACTATAAATTATTTTAGGGAGTGTCTATTTTTTTCCAGGTTCATGAAATACAGTTTGCTTTTTGACAGGAAAGGTTTACATTTAACAATCAGTACCACACAGTTTTACCTATAAAAAGGGTACCACTTTAAAATAAGGCTTTTTGTAAATAAGGGTTTATAAGTAGTCTATGAAGATGTTTATTAATGGTTAATAATTAGGTTGTGAATAATTTACAAAAAATAATAAGTAGTTAAAACACATACATAAACTCAACCTTTATAAACACTTTATAAAGGAGCCTTATTTTAAAGTGGTACCCATTAAAGGAGAACTCCGGTGTAAAATGGACTTTTGTTGTAGTAAAACACTTTGTAGTTCTTACCTTTGATGAATAGCACACATCCATTCTTCCACAGCATTCTGAGATCCAAAAATTTTAACAGTTTGTCCAAAAACCTTCAGACTGGGTGATACGGGGCATAATTTGCCCCGATAAATTGCTTTTTCCACCGTTATCCAGCTCAAAGTAGCTCCACACCTCCTTGCTAGAATCCGGAGAGACCTGACCTTTAAAACGAGCCATTAATAACTAAAAAAGTGCATGAGAAGCTTATTAAAAAACACTGTTTACATCCTATAATGCTACTAGCTTCAGCTCAGAGCGCCGCCATCACTGTACTGATAAAGACATAGACATTTATATGCATATATATAAATGTCAAGGTCTCTCCGGATTCTAGCAGGGAGGTGTGGAGCTACTTTGAGCTGGATAACGGTGTAAAAAGTGGTAAATTTATCGGAATAAATTATGCTCCGTATCACCCAGTCTGAAGGGTGTTTGAACAAACTGTTAAAATCTTACATTTCTGGATCTCTGAACGCTGTGGGAGAATGAAGGTGTGCTATTCATCAAAGATAAGAACTTTTATCATGTTTTACTACAACAAAAGTCACATTTTACACCAGAGTTCTCCTTTAAAGTCTGGAAATAAAGTTCTGAAGAGTGAATGGATCAGGTGAGGCCTGATCAATTCACCCTCTGTAATGCCCCTCTGTAATGCCCCTTTAATGCAGTTTATATGAGTTTTGTGTTTTTTTTACAGCTTTGACATTGTTGACTTTGCTGGATTCCGCGCGAGAGCAGGTTGACGGGGTGCGATGCGTTTTAGTGCCTTTAGTGTTTTGTGGGTTTAATAACGGCGTGTTCGGTTCTGCATGTCGGTGGGGTTTTATTTAACCTCGCTCTGGTCTGTGGTCTTCGTGCAGTAAAAGCTAGCGGTCCCCCGAGCGCTGTACGAGCGCTGGCCGTCCTCCGCGGGAATCATGAACCATCGTTTCTCAATTAAAGCTCTTGTTCTTATCGGGGCTGCTGTGATTCTCTCGCGCTCCTGAGCAGCTTATGGATACGTTTACAGTCTGGAGAGCTCTGGCGAGGCACGGCTGGGCCGTACGGATCTGTTTTCATTGCCGTGCTGGACGGCTCCTCGGGCCTGCAGAATGTTCCTCCTAATGGTGTTTGGAATGGCGGGTTTTAAATGGGGTATCAGGGAAAGCGCGTCCGTCCTCTGGACGTGAAGAAACCAGTCGTTTCCCGTCATTCAGCTCGACCCAAGAGCGAGGAAACGTATCTGGATGTAATGGGAGCCTTTCTACGCTCTGTTGTTTTGAATGTCCCAGCCATGAATGAAGCCTTCTGGGAGAAAAGAGCTGCCACTGAAGAAGAAGGTCTGGATTTGTTTTAAACACTCTACATAATGCCACTTTTGCCTCATTTCCTTGTATATCAGTGATTCTTATTGTTCTGCATTGTACAAGGGTTGGACAATGAAACTGAAACACCTGGTTTTATGTAGCCAGGTGGTGAATTGAGTATACACCTTTAAAACGTGTGTCTGTAACTTTAAGAAACACAATCAGAAGTGTTGTCACCCTGAGAGAGGAAAGGGAGGAGCTAAGAGCATGGTAGAGAAGGAGGCTCAAGCTGCAGTGAATGGTGGTGCTCCATTTTAGGATCCATCCAGAGCCATCCTAAGGAAATAAGAGGTAAAAATCAGGAAATTTTTACCTCTTATTTCCTGATCTATATACATATATGAGTTTCACATTTTGAACTGAATTCCTGACATAAGTAACTTTTCAATGCTATTCAGTTTAAACTCTGTATAATAGAGTTTTCTAGTTTTCTTAACTGTAAGCGCTCAAATTCATCCCGAAAAAATGACAGCGTGTCCAAAGCTGCTCCCCTTCTCCCGGCCTGCTGAAATAAAAATGTGTCTCTGTGGCAAATTTAGAGAATTGAGTGTGAGATATATCAGAGGTGAGAACAGCAGCTGGCGGGAGGATGAGAGCAGATGTAAGCTGGGTATTTTTGTGAAGGAAAACAGCAGAAGACGTAGAGAGAGCCGCTGATCTCTCCTCCAGCGCAGGAAGGTTTATTTCAGAAGAGCTTAATCATCCCGGAGAGGTCAGAACCCGCCTTGTCTTCTCCTGAAGCTTTAGAGGAAACTGAGACTCCAGAAATGTTGCAATCTGAGGGTGGAAGCACCTGAGAGCTCTCTGGAATATTGGATTCGTCCATCGCTAAACAGTTTTCCAAAACAGGGATGATCAGGAGTCTGGGAATTCTGCTGAACGCTGAGCGATTTCTGCAGTTTGTCTTTATATGAACCTCCGTTTCCGCCAATTTAACTAAAACGTAAAAAAAACTCGAAACATATTTATAAAAATGTACAAGCGAATTCCACATGCTACAACACAGTTTTGAGATATATCCTTATCTTGTGTAGTATCTTAAAACAATGAGATATCTCAAAGCAATGCCTTATCCCCTCAAGATAATGAGATAGTATCTCAAAATATGACTTAGTATCTCAAAGTAATGATGTAGCATCTCAAAAGTAATGAGATGTTATCTGCAAATAATGATTTAGCATCTTAAAATAATGACATTGTACAATAATGACATTAAAAATTGTGTAGTATCTCAAAACCTTGAGATATCTCAAAATAATTATGTATAACCTCATGATAATGAAATAGGATCTCTAAATAATGACGTAGTGTATCCAAATAATATCAGCATTTTTAAAAATCTTTAAAAATAGTATCTTTAAAGCTCACCTTCCGTCGTTTTTTCTTTCATTTTAAAATGTCTAGTTGTGGTCTCTAGTATGAATGAATGACATGTGAGCCGTTTTTGTAAAAAAAAAGTGCTCAGGTGTCTCTGTATAGCTCTTTTTTAATGGACTGTTTTAGGGGTGTGTCCAAAATGACCGGATTCCAGCTTTGCTCATGAATATTCATCCATGCAAACAGCATGCAAATATCTCTCCTCTGATTGGCTAGGAGCACTGCGACGCCCCTCCGCCGCTCTGCCGCTCACTGCCTCCCACCTCCTAACTGATGAGCGGTGATGTTGCGTCGCTTCAGCTCCGCCTCTGGGAGTTTCTCGAGCCAAGGTGGGCTGGTCTGTGAGTTTCTGCCTACGTAGGCAGAAAGATAATTCAAAATTCACCCGTTTTTCGGAGGGGGGAGGGGGGATTTCTTTGCTTAGCTCCTGCAGACAATGGGGGCTGCAAAACAGTTTAATGTGCAGGTGTACACATTCAACTCGGAGAGACCTACTGTATTCCACAAAAAACAAGAAAAATCGGATTTTCGCGGAAGGTGACCTTTAAATTAGTAGATAGTATCGCAAAATAATGACATAGTATCTTAGTAGTAGTGTCTAGAAATCATAATGTAGTATCTTAAAAAATAATAACTTAGCATCTCAAAATAAGAAGATAATGAGATCTTAAAATAACGAGATATTATCTGAGAATAATGACTAAGTCTCTTAAAGTAGTGAGATAATATCTTAAAATATACCAGCATTTTAAAATAATGACTTTTCTCAAAATAATTAGATAGTATCCGGAAAATAATTAGATATTATCTCAAAATAATAATATATTATCGCATACATATAAGTAATGACTTAGAATCTCAAGATAATGAGAGTATTTCAAAATAATGAGATTGTATGTCACAATAATGACTTAGTGTCTAGAAATCCTAAAGTAGTATCTTAACAATTAATAGCTTAACAACTCAAAAGAAACATATATCTGAAATATATATATATATTTTTAAATAATCAGATAATATCTCAAAATAAGGAATTAGTATCTCATAATAATTACTTACTATTTTAAAATTTCTTGTTATTAAAAAATAATGACTTAGTATCAACAAATGACACAGAAAATATCTCAAAAAAACGAGATGCCTGAAAATAGTTAAATAATGTCTCAAAAGAACGACTCAAAAGTATCTCAGGATAAGTATGAGATCACCTCAAAAATGTAAAAAAAAAATCTTTGTTTCACCCCATTTTAGGGTTCTGAATATTTTCACCCCCTTTCTTAAATGATTGACAGTAATGTTTCCCTAAAAAACGAGAATCACCGTTCAGGTTAAGAAGAATGTGATCTTCCACATCTTTAAGCTGTTTTTCACATTTGTAGTAAGTGTGTGTTTTTTTTTTCCCCCCAAACAAACACAAAAAGTCATCCTGGAGTTTTGCGAGCCCACCAGAGCATCCCTGACCGTCCCTCATCTCCTGCTAATGAGCAGGTTGCGGCGCAAATTGCCGGTTTCGTTTTCGGCGTATGTCATTGGCGTGGGTTTACGTTGGCCCCGGAGACGGGGCATTAACTCTGTGATCTGCCCCGGTGGCTCGGAGATACGGGAGCGGGACTCGGAGCTGCGGAGGTGAAGGAAAATATACTGGATCTTCCTAAACCTGTTTACTCAGGGGGCCACAGACAGAGCCTGCAGATATCTGAGGACCCGTCTCTGGTTCTGGAGGATCCGCCGGTGTACGGTGACTCTGAGGGGGCGGGCAGGGCGCCCACACGAGGTCAAACAGGAAGAATTGAATCCCTTTATTTCATCCCCTCGCTCGTTCGTTTCGCTCGACCCTGCTAAAGCCATTTGTTGAGGAAAGCAGCGCAGGCTCGTCTCCACCGTTTCGTACGTGATTAGAATGGCAGGTATTCGTGGAATTCTGCTTAGCGTCAACACCGCCACCAGTGACGGATGCTCTGATGGACTCTTAAAGAAACATTCCAGTTCTGTATCTGAAATAACCTCGAAAAACAACCCAAAGGACCCTATCGTACACCCTGTCCTTAAAGTTCAGGAATAAATCTACACTGATGGGTGTGGTGGTCTGGAAGTGAGGTGTGTTCAGGTCAATTTCTGGCATGTTTCTATTTTGGCGGGTGGAAAACATTCAAGTAAATGGTAGATGCATGTCACAATTGAAGATCTCTCACCAAGAGGTGCACTACCCAAAATAAGCCTCTGAGAGCCTTTTTTATGCTCTCTTATAGTGTAAATCAGTGTCTAATCATCAAAAATCTTGGGTCTCTCAGTCTTGTCAACTAGGCGAAATGTCTTTGAGTACATTTTAAAAGCATTTCTTGCAATTAATGATCTCTCACTAAGAGGTGCACTACCCAACAGTAGCCTCTGAGAGCCTTTTTTATGCTCTCCTATGGTGTAAATCAGTATCTAATCTTAAAAAATATTTTGTCTTTCAGTCTGTCAACTATGCAAACTGTCTTTGAGTACATTTTAAAAGCCTTTCTAGCAATTAATAGTCTCTCACCAAGAGGTGCACTACCCAACAGTAGCCTCTGAGAGCCTTTTTATGCTATCTTGTGGCATGAATTAGAATCTAATCATCAAAAATCTTGCGTCTTTCAGTCTGTCAAATAGGCGAAATGTCTTGGATTGCATCATAGAGGAATGTCTAGGAATTACTAATCTCTCACCAAGAGGTGCACTACCCAATAGTTAGCCGATGAGAGCCTTTTATGCTCTCTTGTGGCAAGAATAAGTATCTGATCATCAAAAATATTGCTTCTCTCAGTCTGTCAACTATGCAAACTGTCTTCGAGTACATCATACAGGAATGTCTAGGAATTACTAATCTCTCACCAAAAGGTGCACTACCCAACAATTAGTCTCTGAGAGCCTTTTATGCTCTCTTGTGGCAAGAACCAGTATCTAATCATCAAAAATATTGCTTCTCTCAGTCTGTCAACTAGACAAACTGTCTTTGAGTACATTAAAAAAGAATGTCTAACAATTAACAATCTCTCACCAAGAGGTGTACTACCCAATAATGGCCTCTGAGTGTCTGTTTATGCTCTCAACCAGGTTTTTCATCAATCCAGGTCAGTGATGTGGCTTTAATTCTTAGCTTATTTTGTGCCATAAAGTCTTTTCTACTCGTTTCTCAGTACAGAGATATACATCAAAATTACTGTCTGTGCTGTTCGACAGAGTGAGACAAATCCAGCACATAGAAATGAGGATAAAACCCCTAAAAACCACTGAACTATTCCTTTAAATATGTTCCCCAAGAGCTCATCGCGTCTTCTGCATGTCACGGACCCTCAGCCCGAGCCTTTGTTGAACGGGCATCAGACAGATCCTTCATCCCCGCCACAGGAATATGGCTTTTCCTTCTGGGAGCGCTCGGGCCGGGGCCGAGTCCGGGTCTGAGCGGTGGAGGCGCGCGAGCGGCGGGAGCCATAGACTGAAATCAATACAGCATTACCCCATCGGGCGTGCACTCACGCCCCGCTAATGCAAACTGCAGATGCCTTCTGGGATAAAGAGCCACTTCATAGGCCGGGCAAGGCATGAACACATGGAGCACGGAGCATGTCCTCACTATGTCCTCACTGATTTCACACATCAAAAATCACTTACAACAGGGAGCTGCTCTGGGGCAGTTTGTCTTAGACTTCATCACCGGGCCTAGGCCTCGCCGTCGCACTCGCAGTGGAGGCGCGAATGTTTACGGGACAGCCGAGGGTCTGATGACTGAAGGGTGATGAAAATGTAAATAGTGAAAGTGGAGATTTAGCTAAGCGAGTGTTTATGGTGGCTGGGAGTGCTAATTCAGCAGTCCATGAGGCTAATGAGGGATTTTCCTGTATGTGGGTGGGAGGGGGTAAGTTGGTTGTTCTACTGTATTTGGTCCAAATTAGATATTATAGTCTTGACTTGGACTCAAATAGCACTAGTAAGTCTTGGTCTTGACCTGGAATTGACTACCACAAAGTCTTGGACTATGGGTTTAGGTCTTGGACTCCATTTGTCCTAGTCTTGACTCAGACTAGGACACTTGAAGTCTTAGTCAAACCCCAGACTTTGTTGACCACCACAAAAACCTGGTCTTCACTTGGACTCCAATTGTCCTATTCTTGACCTGGACTAGACTGACAAAAGTTTTGGAGTTGATTTAGACTTCAGTTACCCTGGTTTTAACCTGGACTTGACTGACCAAAGTCTTGGACTTGACTGAGACTTCAAGTCTTGAGCTGGACTTGACTGACAAAAGTTTTGGCTTGATTTAGACTTGATGTGTCCTGGTCTTGACCTGGGTTTGATTACCACAAAGTCTTGATCTTGAGTCAGACTTTACGTGTCCTAGTTTTTTGACCTGGACTTGACTACGACAAAGTCTGGGTCTGACTTGGACTCAATTACCTTAGAAGTCATGGGTATTTGTTTTAGTATTGACTTGAAATTAGCTATCACAAAGTCTTGACGAAAATTTGGACCTTGACCTGGATCCAATGTGTCCTGAACTTGCTCTCAACTTGGAACTCACCATTACTTAACAGTACTAGTCTTGACTACACTACTAATGTCACTATCAGAACCAAACATCTCTTTGTGGAAGAAGGAAAACAACATTCAAAGTATTCAACGTGAATATTTCTGTATAATGTTTTGTAGCTTTTGGTCTACCTTCAGGTTTTTGTCAACCAGCTCTGGAAAAAATGAAGAGACCACTTCAGATTCTGAATCAGTTTCTCTGATTTTGCTATTTATAGATTTATGTTTGAGTAAAATGAACATTGTTGTTTTATTCTATAAACTACAGACAACATTTCTCCCAAATTCCAAATAAAAATATTGTCATTTAGAGCATTTATTTGCAGGAAATGAGAAATGGCTGAAATTACAAAAAAGATGCAGAGCTTTCAGACCTCAAATAATGCAAAAAAACAAGTTTATATTCATAAAGTTTTAAGAGTTCAGAAATCAATATTTGGTGGAATAATCCTGGCTGCTTTTAATCACAGTTTTTATGCATCTTGGCATCATGTTCTCCTCCACCAGTCTTACACACTGCTTTTGGATAACTTTATGCTGCTTTACTCCTGGTGCAAAAATTCAAGCAGTTCAGCTTGGTTTGATGGCGTGTGATCATCCACCTTCCTCATAATTTTTAAGTGCTTTCTTATTTTTTTCCAGAGCTGTATATCTAAAGTATGGAACATAATTTGGCTTGTACCATGTGTATGTATGTTCGGCAGGGCCCAGCGGGGTGGGCGTAAGTGAGCTGAAGAGAAAGCTGCTGCTCTCGGATCCAGAACACTTCAGCGTTCCTGTACCACGTGAGTTCAGCCTTATTCACACTTTCACAAAACCACCACAGCATTTGTGGTGTTGTGATGATTTACAATTAAGCCTGGAGGTTTACCATAAGCTTATAGAGCAGAGTCAGCTTTTCACTGCTAGTCTGAGAAAGAGTAAGAGGAAAAAAGGGAATTAAGGCCTCCTCTCACAGCCGGACTGTCAGTGTGGACTGATGGAGGTCTGAATTTTCTTCCCCATGCTGGACTCCTGCCATCCTCCTGCCTCCAGTTGGCGCACTGGTTGGCTTTACCCCCCCACACAAGCTCCGGCTGACAGCCCACTATAATTCTGACCACACTCCAGCATGTCGTGAAGCAGGGTGAGGGGCTTTAGTCGCTCTGACACACACATTTATTTGATTTACACCTCTCCAGCCGTGAGCGCCAGAACGTCCAGTTAGAAACGGAGGCGGTGATTTAGCGTCAATCTGAGAGCCGGGCTCTGTGTGTGACAGACACAGCTAACAACGGAAAACGTATAACCCACAAAAGGTAAACAGCCATGTTGCCATTGTTAGTTTTTATTCGGAGAGCTGAACAGTGGCGGCTAATGTTTCAGGCCTCCATCCCTGCAGGCACATAAAGCCCTGATGAACAACTCTACGGAGTCCACAATGGTAGCGTAGCCCACAGTTTATCCTGCCTCTCTGATTTAAGAAGACATCATCTCAAATTCCATTCTTTTATTTCTTTTAGTCAGTTTGTCTCAGACAATCAGGTTTTTGTAATAAATGCAACAACACCTAGATAATGTACAGTTTCATGGACAGATAAAAAGCTATAACCTTAAAAGTCTCAAAATCTCATCTTCTTTAGAGACAGGGACAGGGACTGTCTCTGCTAACGACTCAGAGGTAGTCTAAAAATTGCATCTTCTTCAGAGCCAGGGACCCTCTCTAAATTGTATCTTCCTCAGAGCCATGGACCATCTTAAAAATGCACCTTGTAAAGGGCAGGGACCGTCTCAATATTGCATCTATTTTAGAGCTAGGGCTCATGTCAAAATGGCATATTCATAGCAAGGAATCATCTCCAAATTACATCTTTTTCAGAGCCAGGGACAGTCTCAAAATTAAATCTTTTTTAGAGCTAGGAACCGTCTCATAATTTTCAGAATCAGGGACAATCTCAAAAATTCACCTTCTTCAGAGGTAGGGACCATCTCAAAATTGCATTTTCTTCAGAGCCAGGGACCGTCTCAAAATTGCATCTTCTTCAGAGCCAGGGACCGGCTCAAAATTGCATCTTCTTCAGAGCCAGGGACCGGCTCAAAATTGCATCTTCTTCAGAGCCAGGGCTCATATCAAAATTTTATCTTCTGAGCAAGGATTCATCTGCCGATTACATCTGTTATAGTGCCATGAATTGCCTCAAAATTGCATTTAATTCAGAGCCAGGGACCATCTTCAAATAGCATCTTCTTTAGAGCCAGGAACGGTCTTAAAATTGTATACTGTGTTTTATTAAGCTTTGACTTAAACACATCACTTCATCTGCTAACAACCCAGAGAATGTCTAAAAATTGCATCTTAAAAACGTGTCTTCTTTAGAGCCAGGGAAAATCTTATAAATGCACCTTGTAAAGAGACAGGGACCGTCTCAAAATTGCATCTTCTTTAGAGGTAGGGACCGTCTCAAAATAGCATCTTTTTTAGATCTAGGGACTGGCTCAAAATTGCATCTTCTTCAGAGCCAGGGCTAATCTCAAAATTGTATCTTCTGAGCAAGGATTGATCTGCCGATTACATCTGTTATAGGGCCATGAAAATGCACCTTGTAAAGAAACAGGGATTATCTCAAAATTGCATCTTTTTTAGAGCCAGGAACCGTCTCAAAATTGCATTTTCTTTAGAGCCAGGGACCATCTCAAAAATGCATCTTCTTTAGGCCCAGGGACCATCTCATAATTTCATATTTTTCAAGGCTAGGGACCATCTCAAAATTGCATCTTCCTTAGAGCCAGGGACCGTCTCAAAAATGCATTTTCTACAGAGCCAGGGACCATCTCCAAATTGCATCTTCTTCAGAGCCAGGGACCGTCTCACAATTGCATCTTCTTTAGAGCCAGGGACCGTCTCAAAATTGCATCTTCTTCAGAGTCTGGGATTATCTCAAACTTGCATCTTCTTTAGAGCCAGGGACCGTCTCAAAATGGAAAAATATGTTTTATTAAGCTTTGACTTAAACAAATCACTTCATCTGCTAACCATCCAGAGGCCATCTAAAAATTGTAAGAGCCAGAGATCATCTTAAAATTGCATTTTCTTCAGAGCCAGGGACAGTCTCAAAATTGTATACTGTGTTTTATTAAGCTTCGACTTAAACACACATCTCTTCATCTGCTAACAACCCAGAGGTATTCTAAAAATTGCAGGGACCATCTCTAAATTGTTTCTTCCTTTGAGCCATGGACCATCTTAAAAATGTATCTTCTTCAGAGACAGGGACAGTCTCAAAAATGCGCCTTGTAAAGGGACAGGGTCAGTCTCCAAATTACTTTTTTTTTTTTTTAGAGCTAGGGGCCATCATAAAATTGCATCTTTTTTTGAGCCAGGGACCATCTCAAAAAATTTACCTTCTTCAGAGCCAGGGACCGTCTCGAAATTGCATCTTCAGAACAAGGAGTCATCTCCAATTTACATATTTTTCAGGGCAAGGGACAGTCTCATAAATCTTCTTCAGAGCCAAAAATGTCTCAAAATTGCATTTTATTCAGAGCCAGGGGCCGTTTCAAAATTGAAGCTTCTTCAGGGCAAGAGACTGTCTCAAAATTGCATCTTTTTTAGAATCTGGATGTACATAGCATTGATTAGAAGGGGTGTCCACACACTTTTAGCCAGGTTAGGCAGCGAGTGGACGTCAGTTTAACTGGTCTGAGTCAGAGTTAAAGCACGCTCAGAGTTTAACGAGGCTACAGGAGCTCACCACACACCCTAACTCTAATTATCCACACGTTTCTCACATCAGCCAAAACAAACTATAAACCTTTTACCACCCCTGCTCGGGTCCAGCACCAGGCCAAATGCTCTGTATGTGTGTGTGTGTGTGTGTACTGGTCTTGGTGCAATTGTGTATAAAACGATTCTCAAACGAAGAATAGAAATGTCACCAAAAATATAGAAATATCCTCACCACAATAGTAAGGTCCTCACAAGTATAGAAATTTCCTCACAAATATATTAAGGTCCTCACAAGTATAGAAAGCTCCTCACAAGTATAGTAAGGTCTTCACAAGTATAGAAAGATCATCACAAGTATAGTAAGGTCTTCACAAGTATAGAAAGTTCTTCGCCTTTAGAGAAAGGTCCTCAAAAGTATAATAAGGTCTTCACATGTGTAGTAAGAACCTCACAAGTATAAAAAGATCCTCACAAGTATAGAAAGATCCTCACAAGTATAGTAAGATCCTCACAAGTATAGAAAGATCCTCACAAGTATAGAAAAATCCTCACAAGTATTGTAAAGTAAGGTCCTCACATCTGTACTAAGGTTTTCACAAGTATAGAAAGGTCCTCACAAGTATAAAAATATCCTCACAAGTATAGTAAGATCCTCACAAGTATAGTAAGATCCTCACAAGTATAGAAAGATCCTCACAAGTATAGAAAGATATTTACAAGTATAGTGAGATCCTCAGAAGTATAGAAACGTCCTCACAATTGTTGTAAAGTCCTCACAAATATAATAAGGTTCTCACAAGTATAGAAAGATCCTCACAAGTACAGTAAGATCCTCACAAGTATAGTAAGATCCTCACAAGTATAGAAAGATCCTCACAAGTATAGTAAGATCCTCACAAGTATAGAACGATTCTCACAAGTATAGTAAAGTAAGGTCATCATATCTGTACTAAGGTTTTCACAAGTATAGTAAGATCCTCACAAGAATAGAAAGTTCCTAGCCTTTATACAAAGATCCTTACAAGTATTATAAGGTCATCAAAAGTATTGTAAAGTCCTCACAAATATAATAAGGTCCTCACAAGTATAGAAAGTTCCTTATCTTTAGAAAAAGGTCCTCACAAGCATAATAAGGTCAGCACAAATACAGTAAGATCCTCACAAGTATTGTAAAGTCCTCACAAGTATAGAAAGCTCTTGACAAATATAATAAGGTCCTTAAAAGTATAGAAAGTTCCTCACAAGTATAATAAGGTCCTCAGAAGTACAGAAAGACGTGTGTGTGTGTGTGTGTGTGTGTGTGTGTGTGCTTCTCTCAGCTGGATAGAAACACAGCGCAGTCGCTCCCTGACCGGAGCTTTGCCAGCTGAGTGATAAGGCGTATAACTGAGCCATGCACGGAAGCCTGAAGCTCATAAATCTGCCATAAAGAGATATCGCAAAAGTAATCATTTAATTCATCAGCATAAGTAATGATATTCAGCCTCGTTTACTGCCCATCAAAGCTTCGGGGAAAGCTAATAGCTTTTCAAAATGCTGCGTTTAATACAAATGAGCATGCTTCTGCTGTCAGAGTGCTTCTGCAGTCCGGTAAGAGGATCCTCACATCCTTAAATATAGAATTGGAATAGGGAGTAAAAGAGGGGGAGAGGAGGGGGGTTCTTTTCTTTTGCTTTACCTTTTTTGTGTGACACTGATGAAGCTCATAGTTAAAGTCCTTCCAGAAGTGCTGTAGAGCTTAAGAGTTAGAGTTAGGGACCGTCTGAAAATGTACAAGAGCATGTGGGAGTGGTGTATTTCTCAGACTGAAATGTTTTTAACGTGTTTTATTTTATATATTTTTATGAAAAAAATCAATGGGTTGATAGTAAATGTTTTAAAATGACATTACTATTCAAATTAACACATAAAATGTGCATTATAATTAACTGTCTTATGTTTATTAACTGCCATGTTGTAAGGCATTTTCATCACAAGTTGGTTACTGCTATGTTTAAAACATTTAAACTAATATCTCAATTATTATTTTCAACATTTTCTAGCATTTACATTTAGCAACTAACTAATTTGTTGTTTGTTATTGCTATTAACACTGCTGAGGTAAACGGTAAACTAATTTCTGAAGTTTAGACTTTGTTTGGCAAATTTATTACTAAAGTTGCACTTCTGAGGCAAATTTAAGACTAAATGTGCACTTCTGAGGTAAACAGATTATTAAAATTGCACTGCTGAGGTAAATGTAAGACTGAGGTTGCAGTGCTGAGGTAAAATTTTGTTTAAACTTGCAGTTCTGTGGTAAATGTACATTTAAAGTTGCACTGCTGAGGTAAACTTACATCTAAAGTTGCACTGCTGAGGTAAATGTGACAATAAAGTTGTACTTCTGAGGTAAATTGATGTTTAAACTTGCAGTGCTAAGGCAAATTTAGAACGAAAGTTGCAGTAGTTTAAAAAAAACTACTGAGGAAAATATTTGTCAAAAGTTGCGCTGCTGAGATAAATTTATGACTAAAGTTGCACGACTAAGTTTACAAGTCGAAAAAGACTAACGTCTTTAACGTCTTTAACGTCTTTTAAGAATTTAAGACTAACGTCGAACTACTGAGTTAAATTTATGACTGAAGTTGCAGTACTGAGGTAAATTTACCACTAAAAGTGAACTATTAAGGGAAATGTATGTCTAAAGTTGCACTACTGAGGTAAATTTAGGACTAAATTTGCACTGCTAAGGAAAATCTAGGACTAAAGTTGTACTGCTGAGGTCAATTTAAGACTACAGTTGTACTGCTGAGGTTAATTTAAGACTAAATTTGCAATGCTGAGGTAAATTTAAGACTAAAGTTGCAATGCTGAGGTAAATTTAAGACTAAAGTTGCACTGCTGAGGAAAATGTAGGACTAAAGTTGCACTAATGATGTAAATTGTGAGTGTAATTCTTCTTTAAAAATACATTTCTGCTCTGATTTTCACAGATACGACCCGCGAGTGCAGAAGACACGAGAGAGACGGAGTGGAGTATCATTTTATCTCCAAACACATGTTCGAAAATCACATCCTCAACCACAAGTAGGCCGAAAACACCAACAAACACTGTTTTTATACAGTTTAAGATGCTTGGATGCTTTTGTGTGTTCTATATGGAACTTAGCCTAAAGCTTAAGATACATTTAAACATATTAATGGTTATGAATAAACTGCATTTTGTTTTGTCTAACAACACATTTAAAATATATATCCGCAAGGAGATTTTTTTTATTTTTACATTTTGTCTAAATTTCATAAGGGAGGGACCTAAAGAAGTGCATTTTCTTTTCACATTGACATCAGTTCAAAATATTTTGTCCTCTTGTAAAGAAAACATTTTTGAGTTAGTCTGACAGGTGAAGAAGTGCAGTAATAACTAAAATAATTGATAAGATAAAGATAAAATAAAAAAAACAGCTTGTGATCACAAACCATCAAAGCTAACTGAACTGCTTGAATTTTTGCACCAGGAGTAAAGCAGCATAAAGTTATCCAAAAGCAGTGTGTAAGACTGGTGGAGGAGAACATGATGCCAAGATGCATAAAAACTGTGATTAAAAAACAGGGTTATTCCACCAAATATTGATTTCTGAACTCTTAAAACTTTATGAATATGAACTTGTTTTCTTTGCATTATTATTTGAGGTCTGAAAGCTCTGCGTCTTTTTTTTTATTTCAGCCATTTCTAATTTTCTGTAAATAAATGCTCTAAATGGCTAAAATATTTTTATTTGGAATTTGGGAGAAATGTTGTCTGTAGTTTATAGAATAAAACAACAATGTTCATTTTACTCAAACATAAACCTATAAATAGCAAAATCAGAGAAACTGATTCAGAATCTGATGTGGTCTCTCCCAAACAGCAACTTTAGAGGAGAGAGAAAAAACTTTCTAATCTTTCAATGGAGGTCAATGTAAAAAGAGTTTATTTCAGGTAATTTTGGAGTATTTCTTTTGGTCCGTTCATCAGGAAATTTTAGCACAGTGTAAGAGACAGTTTGTCTGTTTAAATTATCTAATAAACTAAAAATCGACAAAAATGAAGATACTTGTTTTTCATTGGACAGCAAAGTTATCAGATTTCCGTACAGGACCGAACTGTGTATTCAGTAAAATTTGGGAATTCCACCCTGGAATTCTGCTCTCAGCTAACTGGCAGAGTTTTTAATTCAACGCGGCAAAAGAGGCGCAAACTCTCCGTCCTCTCACTCTCATTAGTTCCTCTTCTCTTCCCTTTTTCCATCCATCATTCCTGAGCTCCAGCGTTCCGACTGCACCGCTCCAGCCTTCAGAGATGCTCCTGGAATTTACATCACATATTTAATCCTTTTTAGGTTTTAAAAGCAGCCGCTCGCGACCCAAACCTGACAGGAAATACCCGCCCCTCCCTCCCTTCATCCCTCCCTCCCTCCCTCCCTCCCTCCCAGCGCTGCGTTTTCACTGGAAAGCAGATGGAAATCTCTGCAGAGCGAGTCCGAGAACAGTGTCACGTTATATTGAACGGAGGGGATATTTTAAGAGGCTCTGCGGTTTCAGGCGACTTGTTAGTCGGACATGAGGAGGGGAGGCGGCCAGAGCGGTACGGTGGCACAGACTCTGGAGAGGCAGACAGTCAGACTTTTCCAGAGTTTAGAGCTACAGGGAGGAAAGGCCTGGCTGGTTTTAGCATGACTGCATTGAATTACACTCATCTTCGATTAACAGACCAGTTCCCAGACGTCTACGGTCCAATCCCTGAGTCTGAAGCCAAAAGACTCTCACTACCAACTCCTCACTACCCTTCCTTACTCTTCCCAACTATTCTCAACTCTTCCCAACTCTTTCCAACCCTTCTCAACTCTTCTCAACTCTTCTCAACTTTTCTCAACTCTTCTCAATTCTTCTCAATTCTGCCCAACTCTTCCCAGCCCTTCTCAACTCTTCACAACTCTTCCCAACCCTTTTCAACTCTTCACAACTATTTTCAACTCTTCTCAATTCTTCTCAACTCTTATGAACTCTTCTCAATTCTTCTAAATTCTGCCCAACTCTTCTCAACTCTTATTAATTCTTCTCAACTCTTCTCAACTCTTATGAACTCTTCTCAATTCTTCTCAATTCTGCCCAACTCTTCCCAACCCTTCTCAACTCTTCACAACTATTTTCAACTATTCTCAACTCTTCTCAACTCTTATCAATTCTTCTCAACTCTTCTCAACTCTTATGAACTCTTCTCAACTCTTATCAATTCTTCTCAACTCTTCTCAACTCTTATGAACTCTTCTCAATTCTTCTAAATTCTGCCCAACTCTTCTCGACTTTTCTCAACTCTTCTCAATTCTTCTCATTTCTGCCCAACTCTTCTCAACTCTTCTCAACTCTTATGAACTCTTCTCAACTTTTCTAAATTCTGCCCAACTCTTCTCAACTCTTCTCAACTTTTCTCAATTCTTCTCAATTCTGCCCAACTCTTCCCAACTCTCCCCAACTATTCCCAACTCTTATTAACTATTCTCAACTCTTCCCAACTCTCCCCAACTCTTCTCAAATCTTATGAACTCTTCTCAATTCTGCCCAACTCTTCCCAACCCTTCTCAACTCTTCACAACTCTTCCCAACCCTTTTCAACTCTTCACAACTATTTTCAACTCTTCTCAATTCTTCTCAACTCTTATGAACTCTTCTCAATTCTTCTAAATTCTGCCCAACTCTTCTCAACTCTTATTAATTCTTCTCAACTCTTCTCAACTCTTATGAACTCTTCTCAATTCTTCTCAATTCTGCCCAACTCTTCCCAACCCTTCTCAACTCTTCACAACTATTTTCAACTATTCTCAACTCTTATCAATTCTTCTCAACTCTTCTCAACTCTTATGAACTCTTCTCAATTCTTCTAAATTCTGCCCAACTCTTCTCAACTCTTCTCGACTTTTCTCAACTCTTCTCAATTCTTCTCAATTCTGCCCAACTCTTCTCAACTCTTCTCAACTCTTATGAACTCTTCTCAATTCTTCTAAATTCTGCCCAACTCTTCTCAACTCTTCTCAACTTTTCTCAACTCTTCTCAATTCTTCTCAATTCTGCCCAACTCTTCCCAACTTTTCTCAACTCTTCTCAACTCTTTCCAACTCTTCTCAATTCTTCTAAACTCTTCTCAACTCCTCTCAACTCTCCCCAACTCTTCTCAAATCTTATGAACTCTTCTCAATTCCTCTCAACTCTTATCAATTTTTCTCAACTCTTCTCAACTCTTCCCAACTCTTATTGACTCTTCTCAATTCTTCCCAACTCAACTTAATTCTTCTCAACTCTCACCAACTCTTCCCAAATCTTCCAAACTCCCCAGTATGTGGTTTTGCATTGTTTTGTAGAAAAATGCAAGATTGTACCTAGAAAAGATGTAAAACTGAAGGTCATCTTAAAGGCAGCAGCATATGTTGCACTATAATCTCTCTAGTGTACTTTTATAAGTATCTGTTAAAGCGATCTAATCAGATAATCCATGGATTAAAGCGACAAAATCACAGAAAAGGCGTAAAAGGATGAATTGGCTTGTTTTTACCAGCAAAATTGACAATAGTTTGGAAAAGGCTGCAGTTCTCTTCCCTGTGGGGGCTGGCTGGAAGTGCTTGGCCCCCGTCCTGCACTGTTTGACCAAACAGGTGAATCCAATTTAAAGTGTAACATAGGAGATTAGATAAAGCTGCGCCGAGCCAAAGCGTCTGGACGCACCGGGTGATCTTCTGGAATACGCTACAGCTTACTCCTCCAAACGGCCCCCAGCCGGCGCGCTATTATCGCTAATGCTAAACCAGAGCAGGAGACGAGAGGAGTAAGATGTGGCGGGTGGATGACGGGTTTGGGCTCCGTCCCATTTTCCCCTCTCTCGCCGTACGAGCCGGTGGGAACCGGGCCAAGGCGCTCACCACTCTCATGTGCCACATATATATTTATATACGCTCTGCAAAGGGATGAGTGTGGCGAATTGACCGCAGGCGCTTTGGCTGCAGCTCCGGCAGCATGCGAGCGCCTCGGCTCCGGCCCCCGCAGACGCTTAAACACACCCGTCAGTCAAGAGCCATCATAACTGACTGTGATTGAGCGATGGGATACGCGTACGCTTCCAAAAAGCTCTGAAAAATGGAAGCGCTATTATTCATCAGTAATATGGAACATATTGCTACAGTTGTAGGAAAACTCTGTGTTTCCGAATCGGAAGGAAAAACTTAACTTGACGTCTGTTAGCGTAACTTAAAGTAACACACAAGCACGAGTCATAAAAATACGATGGGACAGTACGGAAAATGCAGACAAAACATATGTAACATATGCAATCAGTACAAAGCCATTTCATTTGTTGCCCAGGCTAGGCAAAGTGTATTAAATATATATATATATTTAAAGTATACTTAACATGGAAAAGTACATACTTTTTTAAATTAAAATATATACTTAAATACATACTAAATGTACTATTTTGGAACTCGTGGAACTTACAGCAACCTAAGTATATTTCAGTTGTAATTAAGCTATATTTAACATATTTAACACAACATAAAAACATTAAACTATGCTTTTGAGTGCTGCTTTTTTCATATAGATTAAACACCTATTTTAATACACTTGAAGTATATTGTAAATGTACTACTTTGCATTTACTGGAAAAAAAAAAACATGCTAAAGTGCATTCAAGAAGTATTTAAAGCCACTATATACAGTATATATACAGTATTCTGTCAACACAACATATAATTTAAAGTACATTGCTTTAAAATTAATTTTATGGAAATACAGAAAAAGTATATTTAATGTGTATTTTCATAAAATACATGAAATGGAAAATGTTACTTTTAGTATTCTTTACTTAATTTGAACATACTTTTAATGTTCTTAATGAAGAAATCATTTAAAAATCATGTAAAAGTTTAAAAGTGTTCCTGAGGCTGGTAACTCTGATTAACTTATCCTCTACAACAGAGGGAACTCTTGCTCTTCATTTCCTGGGGCGGTCCTGATAAGTGCCAGTTCCATCATCATAATGTTTTTGATGGTCTTTGCGGTGACTGCACTAACAATTTGTCGTAGGACTCTCAGAATGATCTCTTTTCTGAGGGGAAATTGTGATTCGGGTTTTCTTCGTCCCCCATCCTGCAGGTTTGTGGAGTACGGAGAACACGGGGGACACTACTACGGTACCAGTGTGGACTCGGTGCGCACGGTTCTAGCGGAGAGCAAGGTCTGCCTGCTGGATGTGGAACCGCATGTGAGTGAGAGAGAGAGAGAGAGAGAGAGAGAGAGAGAGAGAGAGAGTCATACAGAGAGACAAGAGAGAAAGAGACATAACAAGAAAGAGAGAGAGAGACAGAGAGACATAACGGGAGAGATAAAGAGACATACAGAGAGAGCGTCATAAAGTGACAGAGAAGGATAAAGATACAGGGAGAGAAACATGAAGACATGAAGACAGAGATAGAGACAGACAGAGAGAGAAAGAGAGAGAGAGAGAGACAGAGAGAAAAGAGATGGACTTAAACATTAAGAAAGACAGAGAGATAGAGAGATAGAGAGAGAGAGAGAGAGGAAAAGAGAGTAAGACAAAGATAAAGAAAGACCTAGGCAGAAAGAGAGAGAGGGAGAGACAGAAAGAAACATAGAGAGAAACTTAAATAGAGAGAAAGATAGACATAAAAAAGAGAGTCCTATATAACTTGTCATATTTTAACAGAAAGATACAGAGAGAGAGAATGAGAAACATAAAAAGAGAAAGAGCGAGAGATAAGAGAGAGAGACAGAAAGATAGAGAAATAAGAAAGCGGCAGAAAGAGAGAGAGAGAAATAAGAGAGAGACGGAAAGAGAGAGAGAAATAATAGAGAGAAATAAGAGAGACGGAAAGAGAGGGAGAAATAATAAGAGAGACAGAAAGAAAGAGAAACAGAAGGATAGACAGAAAGATACAGAATGAGAGAACGAGTAAAAGAAAGAGAGAGCGAGCGAGAGAGAGTAAGAGAAATATAGAGAGTCCTACATTACATGTTAATTTAAGACAGAAAGATACATAAAGGCCGAAAGAGAGAGATGATGTCATATTAATACAGAAATATACATAAAGAGAGAGAGAGAAAGAGAATAAATGAGAAAGAGAGTATACGAGAAAGAGAGAGAGAGAAAAAGATAGAAATGAGAGAGAATAAGAGAGAGACAGAAAGAGAGAGAGAGAAATAAGAGAGAGACGGAAAGAGAGAGAGAAACAAGAGAAACAGAAAGTGAGAGAAATAGAAGAGAGAGAGCCCATGTCATTAGATGTCTTTCATGTCAGAATGATACAGAAAGAGAGAAAGAAAGAAAGAAAGAAAGAGTGAGCGAGAGAGAGAGAGTAAGAGAAATAGAGGGAGTCCTACATTACTGTAAAAGGCAGAGGCAGATAGAGAGAGAGAGAATAGGAGAAAGAGAGAAAGAGAGAGATAATGTTATATTAAGAGATATACGTGCCATATAAAGACAGAAATATACATTTCTGTATATAAAAGATAGAAATGAGAGAGAATAGGATAAATACGAGAGAGAGAATTCTATATTACATGTCATATTAAGAGAGAAACACACATAAAAAGAGAGAGAGACATTTTCATAGAGAGAGAGAGTGAAAGAAAGAGAGAGAGAGAGAGTCGTATATTATATGTCATGTATTTGTTGACTTTGGCTCTGAAACCCAGGGGCAGGAATGATGTCATGCTGGACGAGATGCTCCCGTCAGCTCTCCTCCGGTTGGTGCGTTTCCTGCGGTGTGATTATTTTTCATCAGCTTGTAACATTTATAGAAACATTCTCGCTAAATTAGCGAACAAGCTGTACGGCTCGTATTAAAGATTACGCACCGAGCCTCGCGCCGAGCCACGCGCTCAGGCCTGGAATGCTTCTGGTCAAGTGTTCCAGCCGCTAACGCTCCGGGAGCTCCTCGCTCTTTCTGCTGGTGTTCAGGATCTGGGGGATGAGGTGAAGTTGCGGTATCGCAGGATTAAGCGATGCATCAGCAGCAGCAGCAGCAGGACGCGAGCCCAGTGGAAACTCTGGCTGTAATTCTGTGCTGCAGGATCAGGGATGTCGCGCTAATGCTCTGAAGACTGACTTAGCAAATTTGCCCCAACATTTCCGTGAACATGCTTACCCAACTGCTCTGTTTTCCGCTTTCAGGCCGTGAAGACGCTGTACACAACCGAATTCAAACCATATGTGGTGTTGGTGAAGCCTCCAGCCATGGAACAGCTCAGGATCAGCCGGAGAAGAGCTAGAATCCTGTCTGGGTGCGGCGAGGTGACACCAACGAGGACGTTTTCGGTAAGGATTTCCTCTTGTATCCAGGTGAATGATCATTTAATTAATGCCATGGATATGCTAACCTTGCATTTTGGGCACCTGTATTAGCTTCCAAATAATTTTTTAATATATGGTTAGAGGAGTAACCAACATAAAAACATAGGGCTGCATATGGGTGAACCATTTCCATAATACCGGCCATAGCCAGTATAAGCATTAGCAAAGTCCTGAAGAAGAAAGTCGTCACTGGTGTACTAGGTAACAGATGTCAAACAGGTAAACCCAAATGTTTTCAATCTACAACGTAAAATAAAGGGATTGGCCTCACTGTTTTAATGCTATTGGGAGTGGACTGTATCTCCATATCACAATTGTACGTCAAAAATAGCAAAACCAAACCAAAAATCAAGAATTTATCAACTTACTACATGATCCAATCTGAAATTCCACCTTGTATAAATAAATGTCCTGCTCCAGCACTCAGCAATCTCAGGCTCTTCCAGCCCTCATGACATGTTAAAGAAGAAAGTCGTCACTGGTGTACTAGGTAGATGTCAGACAGGTAAATCCAAATATTTTTGATCTACAGCTAAAATAAAGGAATTGGCCTCATTGTTTCAATACTTTTTGAGTGGATTGTACCTCCACACTTTAATTGTAAAGCAAAAATATCTAAAACTGACCAAAATTAAGAATTTATTCATTCAGTACGTGATCCACTCTGAAATTCCACCTTGTATAAATCTGTAATTGAGTCCAGTGCACTCCTAAGCTGGACTGGCCAATCATATCTCAGGCTCCTCATGCCATGCTAAAGAAGAAAGTCAACACTGGTGTACTAGGTAGATGTCAAACAGGTAATCCCAAATATTTTTTAATCTACACTGTAACATAATGGGATTGGCCTCATTGTTTCAATTATTTGGGAGTGGAATGTAGCTCTACAGCACAACTGAACATCAAAAATGTCAAAAACCAACCAAAAATCAAGAATTTATCAACTTACTACATGATCCACTCTGAAATTCCACCTTGTATAAATCTCTACTCGAGTCCAGTGCACGCCGAAGCTGGACTGGGTCATGACCCAGCATATCTCAGCCTCCTCATGCCATGCTAAAGAAGAAAGTCATCACTGGTGTACTAGGTATTAGATGTCAAATAGGTAAACCAAATGTTTTTTTAATCTACAGCGTAAAAAAACATTTATCAACTCACTATATGATCTACTCTGAAATTCCAGTGCACGCCCAAGCTGGACCGGGTCACATGTCCTGACCCAGCATATCTCAGCCTCCTCCTCCAGCCCTCCTGACTCCTCAAGCCAAAGGTCCCTTTTAAAACTGTTACAGGGTGGGCTGCAGGTGTTCTCCAGACCCCTGGAACAGGTTCTCCGGTTCTCGGCTCGGCTCGGGCCTGGTGGGGTTTTTCGGGGAGCAGCAGGGGGTCTCGGTTTCATCGCTGACCCCACTCAGCTCCATATGGGTCATGCTGTGAAGCGTCCCACCTAAAAACCCACTCCAGGGTCTTATAAAAACCTTAGGTCATCCCCTGAACACCTGCATGCAGTTTCACGTACTGCCAGGCTCTGCTAGATGCCCCACACCACAGAAAGTGCTGCTCGTCTTTCCATATTAACCCTGAACACGACATGCCAGACTCCATTAACTCAACGCTTTAACAAGGGCCATTTGGACTTTTGGACATTGCTCTGGTCAGGATCTAACAGCAGGGTCTGTCTTTATGGTCTCCTGCATTTTGCTGACTGGTAAAACCACTCCTCAGCGTATATCTGTCACCCTGGTAAAAAAAAATATATATTTACTTAATTGTACTTAAAAACATATCGTCGCTGTCCAATGAAAAAATTGTTTCTTAAAAACAGCAACTTTATAGGAGAGAGAAAAAAATGTGTAAACTTTCAATGGAAGTCAATGTAAAAAGAGTTTTTTTCAGGTCATTTTGAAGAGTTCCTATTGGTCCGTTCATCAAGAAATTTTGGCAGAGTGTAGGGGACAGTTTGTCTGTTCAAATTATGTAGTAAACTAAAAATCGACAAAAAATAAATATAAGGGTTTTTCATTGGACAGCGACGTTATTGATGTTGTAAATATGCCAACAGATTTATGTACTTACTTAAAATATATTAAAAGTACATTAATATTATGCTTTTAAGCAAATGTTTGAAAGTCAACTTTGAAAAAAAATATTATTTAAATAAATACACTACTATGAAGTACACTTTTAGTTTACTATAATTCAATATACTTCTAAAATACTTATTTCCAAATATACTTTTCTACATTTAAGCAAAGTGTGTTAAAAACATCTGTTACAGTAGTTCAATTAAAGTACAAAGTATCATGTAACTTTTTTTGAAATTAATTTTAATTACTAGATTTATAAAATTAAAAGCAAATTTGTAACATGCTAAAAATATAAATATATATATATATACTTTAATATACGTTAACTTTATATATATATATACACAATGAGGTACACTAGAAGTGTGCTACTAGAAGCCTATTTGTACTCTAATGTAAAAATATTCAACATCAATACATTCAGTACATTTCTAATATACCTGATTAATAATAATGTGGCTACAAGAACACTTTAGTGCACTATAGCATAATAATGCTTAGTAATTAATAATACTTTAATCTACTTTTTTCACCAGGGCAGTAGGTTTTATGAAGGTCTTCTCTGTAAAGTAAAACGCATATATATTTATAAAAGATATAAGTAGGTGGCTCTTATGGAGAAACAGAAGAAACTCTTGCTCTTTCTTACCTGGGGCAGTCCTGATGAGTGCCGGTTTCATCATAACGTTTTTGATGGTGTTTGAAACTGCACTTGAGGATACTTTCAAATTTCATGAAATGGTTCTGGATAAAATGTTCCTTTACTTAGTTGAATAGTTCCTGCCATAACCTGGATTAAAACATTACTCAAATAGAGCTATTCTTCACTACTTTACTTTAACTGATGCTCTCAAACACTTTATTAAGAGACAAGAAATTCAAGTTTTTGAATTAACTCTTGACGAGTTCAGCACAGCTGTTAACTGAAAGAATGAATTCTGGTTTGTTTAACACTTTCTGTTTACTAAATAATGTAATGTTTGAATGAGTTTAGTATTAATCTATAATGCTGAACATTTTAAAATAATGAAAAAGTACTGAATTTGAGTGGTACTGTACACTTTTGATTTTACCAATGGAAAGGTTGAAGTGTTGATAATGATTTAATAAAAATATATGATGAAGTACACGAGGACTAGAGTAGATTATTGGCAAGTAAACTTAAAAGCATTGAACTATGAGTATTTTTTTGTACTAAAGCTACATCTGTGCCGTTAGCGCTGTTGGTTTTGGCAGTACAGCGCATGTAAAACCCATTTGTCCCAAGAAGGACCAACCACATCCAACAGGATTAACTGTGGATGCTGTAAGAGGAAGCTGTAACCCGGATTGTATCCAAAAAACATAAAATCAAGGCTGATCAAATCACGACAGAATTCAATGTGCACCTCAACTCTCCTGTTTCCACCAGAACTGTAAATTATTGTGGTCTAAAACCAGGTGTTTCAGTTTCATTGTCCAACCCCTGTAGGGTTAGGGTTAGGTTATAAGGTTGAATAATGGTTAGGATTAAGGTTAGTTTCATGGTTAGGTGTATGGTTAGAGATACTTTACTAAAAGTCACTTCAGATATTAAACTATGACTATTTTTTGTACTAAAGCTACATCTATGCCGTTAGCGCTGTTGGTCTTGGCAGTACAGCGCATGTAAAACCCATTTGTCACTTCTTTTTTCAGGACGCAGACTTTGAGGATATGATTAACACAGCCCAGACGATGGAGAACAAATACGGCTACTTATTCGAGAAGATCATCGTTAATGACGACTTGGCCTTGGCGTTCGCGGAGATCAGAGCCGAGCTGGCCAGACTTGAAAAAGAAACCAACTGGATCCCGAAGACGTGGCTCAGGCCTGAGCAATTCCAGTCATATGAACTGATTACAGCATAAACTGTTGCAACTTTTGGGTTTTTATCCTCATAGTCAAAGTTAAACAAACAGTGCAGAAGAAGAACACTGTGATTAGGAGACTGTAAACCAATCAAAAACATGTTTTATAGAGCTGAGTGCACTGTGTTCAGGTAAATGTAGAGTTTCCTGCACTTACTTTTGACTTTTATTTGATTTCAGACAGTTTAAACCCAAGACATTTCATATTTTATTTATTAATATACAGTACCATCTAAAGGTTGGGATATACCTTAAATTCAGTAGTTCATCATTATTTTAAAATTATTTAGTGAATAAAAAAAAAAAGTGTTAAACAAACCAGAATATATTTTATAATATTATATTCTTCAAAGTAGCTCCTCTTGCTTAGATAGAGGCAGTTTTGCACATCTTGGCTGGATTTTTTGATTTTCTCAGTCAGCTTTATGAGGTAGAGTCACCTGGAATTTCAGGCTTTCAGTTAACAGCTGTGCTGAACTCGTCAAAAGTCATCTCGCCACCTGTCATTTTAGTGTGGGAGGTTTCATGGCTAAATTGGAGCAGCCTGGTGGCCAATCTTCATTAATTGCACATTATTGCACCAGTAAGAGCAGAGTGTGAAGGTTCAATTAGCAGGGTAAGAGCACAGTTCTGCTCTAAATATTAAAATATTGCAATGCTTATTATGGGTGACACACCAGAGTTCAGAAGAGGACAAATTGTTGGTGCACGTCTTGCTGGAGCATCTGTGACCAAGACATCAAGTCTTTGTGATGCATCAAGAGCCACGGTATCCAGGGTAATATCAGCTCAGCATACCACCAAGAAGGACCAACCACATCCAACAGGATTAACTGTGGACGCTGTAAGAGGAAGCTGTCTGAAAGGGATGTTCGGGTGCTAACCCGGATTGTATCCAAAAAATCTCCTGTTTCCACCAGAACTGTCCGTCACCACAATAAATTATTGTGGTCTAAAACCAGGTGTTTCAGTTTCATTGTCCAACCCCTGTACTGTTCCAACATAGAAGAATGGTGTAAGATCTCGATGATTACGAGACTGTAAACCAGCTGCTGAGTGCACTGTGTTCTTGTATTGATTAATTCATTACTGAGCTTCACTGTTGAGTTGGGAATACGTTCATGTGTTGGAAAGAAAACATTCCTAATTGCTTCATGTCTGTTGTCCAGCGTTTGGATGTAAACTGCTGAGTAAAGTGGACTCCTCCTGTACTCCGCTCTGCCGTTGTGTACTGCTGTGGCTCATGTTTTGACGTTAATCGCTAGCAGACATGGACTTTCCACAACAAGATGTGTTCTCGATTTGGACTAATCTGGGTGGAGCAAGGGCGCGTTCCTCTTTCTGAACCTGGGACTCGGAGAAGGAACTCTGGACGATGCTTCTGAAACACGTCCAGGTAGCCCCGGCGTACAAACACCACCAGACCGGACAGATTTCCACCGAGCTCGAAGAGAATAAACAAGGTTTCCGATTTTCGTCTGATGTTGATCGAAGCCTGAGGCTTAGAGTGATTTAAATGATTTAAAGTCATCCGAGTCTCCTGCTCCTCTGAAGAACATTGACTTAAGCCTTTAGACCTGGAGTCTGGAGACATCAATCCATCAGTCAGAGGTTCTCCAAGCTCAAAAAGTTTAGTGCAAAGGTTATATCGCGTTTTTTTTTTACCATGACGGAAAGCCAAGAGGGCTAACGGTTCCCATGCTATCTTTTTCTACAGAAGCTGTGTTTGATCTGGAAGAGCGAGCCGACATGGTAGTGACAAGGTAGTGATACAGAAAGGTATGAAAATTTCTTGGAAGCTAGCAGGTCCTCCAGAAGCCAGAAGCCAGAAGGAAGAGGAAGAGGGGTTTATTTTTTATTTAGCTCTCAATATATTAAAGCTGAAAAGCATTAAAAGAATTAAAGACTGACAGGAGATTTCCTTGGGTCAATCTGGCACTTTTACAAATGGCTAGTTTGTGCTGGATGTCTGTCGTACGTAGTGTAAAGTGTACAGTGGTGATTCTGTCTGGCCAATCAGAGCTCTGCAAGGTTTTATACATCACATTTTAAACCTGATTAGACTTATTTGGATCCATGAATGACTGAAGACTAAAAACGACCTGGTTTCAAGTACTAGTTAGCATATTTGTCTAATGGAAAAGCAAAAAAGTTGAGTTGAATTGAGTCGAGTAGTCTTAATACAATACAATGTAAAGGGCTATTAGTGTTCTCCTGCAAGCGTGTTGATGTCTGTCAAAAATTTTGGATGTTCTTAAAACATTTTTATTTATCATATTTAAATGTCCTTGTAATGTTTCTGCAACATCTGAAACTAAGTTTTAGTTTTGGGAATGTTACTATTAAATGTTACACTTTTACAAATGGCTTGTATGTGCTACGTTTTGTAAAGTATACAGTGGTGATTCTTTCTGGCCAATCAGAGCGCTACAAGGTTTAATACATCTCATTTGAAACCCAATTATACCTGTTTGGACCCATAAATGGATGGGTACTAAAAAAGCACGGTTTCAATTTATGGTTAGGAAATTTGTTTAATGGAAAAGCCAAAAAGGTAAGTGGAATTGACTCAAGTAGTTTAAGTACAATGTAAAGAGCTATTAGCATTCTCCTGAAAGCGTGTTGATGTCTTTCCAAATTTTTGGATGTTCTTCAGAAAGTGTTTTATACATCATTCTTGTAGACTAATTTTCCAAAGTTAAGGCCTGTTTAAGAAAGAAAAAAATATATATTTAATAATAGTAACAGGTCTATGCTTCTTCAGTGTTGCAATTATCAATTAACATCATTTTGAACTGGTTATGCTCTTTCAATCCTGTTTGAAAATGTTTTTAAAAAGCTCTAATTCTCTAATGCTTAAGCTCTATGTTTTAATGCTCTACTAACAAAAAATCTGGCTCAGGCTCAAAATCACAGTGTATGGGGCAGGGCAGGTTGGCTCAAATTTTTGGGCATGATCTAAGTTATTGTAGACTAATTTACCAATGTTGAGGCCTGTTTAAGAAAAAATATATATATATTTAATAATAATAATAATAGGTCTATGCTTCTTAAGTGTTGCAATGTAAATAAACATCATTCTGAACAGATTTTGCTCATTTAAACAGCATGTTTGAAAATGTTTTTAAAATCTCAGTTTAATACTCTACTTACTTATAAAAAATGTTGGGTTTAAATCAGGCTTGGCCTCGAAATCGCAGTGTTGGGGCGGGGCAGGTTGGCTCAATTTTTTTTAGGCATGATCTAAGTTCTTGTAGACTAATTTACCAATGTTTAGGCCTGTTTAAGACAAAACAACATTTTTATATTTAATTATAGTAATAGGTCTATGCTTCTTCAGTGTTGCAATGTTAATAAACCTCATTCTAAACATATTTTGCTTATTCAAACAGCCTAAAAATATATTTAAAAAGCTCAATATTAACTACATACTAATTTAAAAAAATGTCTGGTTTAAATCAGCTCAGGCTCAAAATCACAGTGTATAGGGCAGGGCGGGTTGGCTCGATTTTTTTGGGCAGGATCTAAGTTCCAGTTGGTACCCAGATAATAAAAAAATATATATATTTAGCTGATGCAGCTCAACATGGGGTATACAATTTAAACCCAAGCCCAAAAGTAATCTAAATGTTCAGTTCACATCTGTGCAGACAAGTTAAGGAAGTGAGTAAAAAAGGATGAACCCTTTTTTGGAAGCTAGCAGGTCCTCCAGAAGCCAGAGGAGATAGAGGGCTTTATTTTCTCCATCTCTCAGTATATTAAAGCAGAATTAAAGAGGGACAGGAGACTTTCCTGGGTCACCTTGGCCAGAGGCCTGGGCGGTACGATGGAGGGAAAAGCCCACACTGACTTTTACCTTCTAGTGAAGCCAGAGTGAGAAGATGGTGAAGTACTTGGGAGAGTATTTGTTGAGCTGAGAAGAACCTGAAAAGTGGAGTAGCATCTTTATTAGCTCAGATTTGACTTGAACTACAGTTTTTTTTCCCCTTTAACCCTTGTGTGGTGTTCAGGTCTGTGGGACCCGTTTTCATTTTTTATCAAATGATACTAAAAAAATATTTTTTCTAACTCAAACTCATTGGCATTGGCTCATTTTTTGTGAAAGACATTTATCAAAACACATTTTCGATAAATACACACTGTACACCCCCCCCCCCCCCCCAACCCCTAACCATTTATATTACATACAGTATGTTTGGCCAAGGGCTAATAAACATTGCTTCATTTGTAAATTTGAAACTAAACTAATTTTCTACTCATATCTTGAGTTTAATTCATTTTCTTTTACATTTTATTAAAAAACTAATAAAAAAAGAGTAGCACTTTTTAAAAGAAATGTAACATAAGAAAGGTAAAGGGCAAATATTAACCATGTAAGCTGTTTATATTGCTTGCAATTTAGGTGAAGCGAGCATGTGTAAAGCATTTTAATGTAAAATTGCTTAATTTTGCTGAATTAAATACAAGTAACAAAGTAAACGAGTAACAAAAATATGAACACCACAGTGTAATCCATGTAGTCACATAGAAAACCTAGTACCTACATCATTATTCACTACCACAGCTCCCCGTAAAATGTGAATTTAGGCCTTATTCTAGACCAAATGCCCAATTTACGTCCAAGCCAAATATTGCATGTGCAATACAATTGGCATTTATCCCACCAACAAAGACGCACATGCTTAAACTCTGGTTGCCAAGTATAATATGGCAATTGCCCTTCAATACCCCAGTTGCTGAGTATAATATGACAATTGGCCCAAGCGCCTTGTGCCAATGTCCTGGTTGCTGAGTATAATATAGGAATCACCCCAAGCTGCTTGTGCCAGTGTTCTGTCGAATTGTCCTACCCATCGATAAATGCTTCCCAAAAGTACTGCGCATGCGCTGACCTACACAATATAATTATTTCTCATGTTTTTATTTATAATTAATCTGTTTTAGGGGCGTTATGTGCATTGAACAACCTGGACGCACTGCCATTGCACAAAAGTGTAAATGGAAACTAAAAATTACAATTATTATTATAAATAAATACAAAAGCAGTTTGTAATGAGCTATATTTGACATAACTTTGCCATAATACAATGATTTATGCAATCCAAATCTAATAACGTTAATCTACTGGAATTTCACTGGGTACATGCCCTAAAATAGTGCTTCATTTGTATTTTCACACTTATAATAACTAATATACATTAGGGCAGCACGGTTTGACAAGTTAGGACAATTCGACAGAACACCGGAACTCTGATTGCCAAGTATAATACGCCCTGGTTGCTGAGTATAATATAGGAGTCAATGGTCCTGAGCCACTTGTGCCAACACTGGTTGCCGAGTTTACACTGGTTGCCAAGTATGAACGCCATTTGATGCCAAGTCTCTGCCGATGCTGCCATACATCAGCCAAGCTGAGGATGATTCTTCGTGCAATCTGGGAAAGGAAAAGCAAAAAAAAATAAGTAGAATCGTGTTGAGAACAAGTAGTCTAGGTACCATACAGTGTAAAGCATCATTAGTGTTCTCCTCCAAGCGTGTTGAACTCCTCAAGGTCAGCAATGCAGTTGAGTTCCCCAGCTCTTCTTCTTTTTGTACACTGTTGGAAGCATTGTGTGGCCTAGTTTGAGAGTGGAAATTAACAATGAGTAGAACAGACAGACAATTGAAGGTTATTTAGTTTTCTGTTTGTTTTTTTTCCTGGACATGTTCAATCAATCAATCCATCCATTTTCCCCAGCTGAAGTTGGATGAGGAACCCTGTCCAGAGCCCTGGATGAAACTACAATCTTCCATAAGATCTGGGAGATCTGCGAGTGCAATTCCCTGATCTCCAAGTATCCTGTAACTACCTGTGATGGACACCAAACACATTTATTGGTCAATCATGGCCCATCCAAACGTCGCTGTCAGTCAATCTGGAATTACGTTGCCTCTGGTAATTGGTTTATAATCATTGGGCTCGGAGATGGAGGTGAGATGGAGCGGAGGGGTTCAGATACAGCGAGCGTCTGGTTTTGTGAGGAGTCGGTGGAGTCGGTGGAGGGCAGACAGCACGTGCTTTGTGGCTTTTACAAGAGGTCAGGTTCTGGGCTGATGTCATCCCTATTAAAAGGCTATCTGAACAGCGAGGCAGGAGTTCTGAGAGGGATCTGTAAAAACGGCCAACGCTCACCGTTCCCCGGTCCCAGCCATTACACTGTGGTGAAGATGCTAATGACCTACAGACAAAGCTCAAATTCAACATTCAAATCAGAGCACAGGTCTTTATTTCTTAGATTTTTATCAGCCTACTGCACAAAAACAGCCTGGGTGACCAGTTAAGCTCTTTACCAGCATGGGGTATGTTTTGGAGCAGGAGTTTAAGGGTTTAAATGGTCTACAAACACGATTAACTAGAATGTAACTGTTAACATTGTTTTTAGATCATTTCATCATTTAATCATTATGTGTTCTGGATCTACATAGAACCATTATATTGAACGTTTTTATTGTTCTTCTTCCTGGGAAACATTCAACAAGCGTTCTGAACATTTCTCCCCAGTAAAAAAAAAAAAAGTAGATTCAAGCTCACACAAACATACTTAAATTATATTAAATATTAAAATATTGGTTCCAAAATAACATAACTTAAGTGCAGACCTATTTCAGCATAATTAAGTATACTCCTTTTTTTTTACAAGGGAGGATTGGTGAAGTAGAAAAATGATTTAACCCTTAAAAACTAAAGAAACATATGCTTTTTCATATACTCTTCCAGTGCAGCGTCTTTTAACAGACTCCATTAAAGCCATTCCAATTGTAAAATAGAAAAAAAAAATCCATTGGTTGAGTTTTATTTATTTTACTGCAATGTGGTTTATAAATGCGATTCATACATTATCATCCACCCCTTTGTTGTGGCCAGTTGCAATCAAATCCTCAACACAATGTTCCAATGTCTAGTCTAAAGCCTTCCCCAAACATTACATACTGTTATATAAGGATAAACTTCCAGTTAATTCTCTTGATTTCAGATGAGCATCAAAAACAAGAAGTGGAAACATACATTTAAGCATATTAGCATATTAAAATAAATCCCTATTGAAAAAACAGTAGATTAAAGTATATAAAGCATTATGATGCTATAGTGCACTAAAGTGTTCTTGTAGCCACATTATTATTAATCAGTATATTTAAAGAGAGCTAAAATGGAACAACTTTTTTTGTACTTATTTTACTTTCATTAAAGTATATAAATAGTACATAATTCTTATTTAAATTGTGCTTAGTGTACTTAACTATACTAAAATAGAACTATTTTAAATATACTTAAACAACATTCAAACATTTTACTTCATGTACAAAATGTAATCCCATATTTTAAATATGCTTACAGTAAAATTATAATACATTTAATACAGAGTATTACAACTGTATCACTATTATTAAAATACACCAGGTATATTAGAAATGTACTAAGAATTGGTGTTAAATATATGTGATTGTCACGGCAGACCCAGGCAGGGAGACGAGGAGGCGGACACAGGTGCAGGTAGGGCGAAATAAATAAATAATTTATTAAATAAATAACAAAGAAACACAAAGAAACAAGTAAACACGTAACAAAGATAATCAACCAAAACAACCGAGGGAGACTAGAGAACATAAACGAACAAGAGATAATAATAATTAAACAGGGAATAACAACAAGGAACTAAACTCGATAAACAATAACTAACAAACAAACCGTGAGTAAATAAACAAAGAAGTAAACTAGAGACTAAATAAAATACAAAACGAAACTGGGCAGGGATAAATACACAAGGGAATAAACAAGACAAAGAGAACTAAACTAAGCAGGGTAAGAGAGAAAACAATGGAAAATAAACAGGAAACTGGAAATACCAAACGAGAAATAAACAGATAAACACAGAGCAAGGACTAAGGCTTAAGAGACGCGGAGAACACAGAGAGAGACAAAACAACAGAGGAAGGTGCAAAGACCGACGGAGACAAAGTGGCAGAGGAGTGCTATTTATAGTAACAGGTAACACACAAGAATAGGAAACACCTGGGGAAGGGGCGGAGCTACAAATGAGAAACAGGTGGAAAAGTACTGAGATGGGAGACACAGGGGAGCACAGGTCACGTGGGGAAGACACACAGAGACACGAGACAGGGCTAAGACCTGACAGAGATCTTTTTACTTTAGTGTACAAATATATATATATATGCTTCTTTTTCCTGTCTTTTGTAAGTAGCACACTTCTAGTATACTTCGTTGGGTATAAAAATATATATTTTAATATACTGTACTACAGTACTGTTTAGCATGTTACAAATTTACTTGATTTTTTTAATTAGTAGTAGTAATTTACTTTAATTTAATTTACTTTCTAAAAAGTCACATGATACATTGTACTTTAAGTGAATTACTGTAACAGTTGTTTAAAACACACTTTGCTAAAAATGTACAAAAGTATATTTGGAAATAAGTATTTTAGAAGTATATTGAATTACATTAAACTAAAAGTGTACTTCACAGTAGTATATTTTTTCTTAAAATACACTATATTGTACTTTTTAAAAAGTATGGTCAAAGTTTACTTTCAAACATTTGATGAAAGCATAATATTAAAGTACTTTTAATATATTTTAAGTAAGTACATAAATCTGTTAGACATTCCTCAATATTTTTTAAGTACAATTAAGTATACTTTTTTTTTTTACCAGGGAAGTTTGAGCATACTGACCACCATAACCAAGCTGTTGACCAGCATGACCAGCAGCACCAAAATGAAATGCACCATACCCTGTGTTGGTCAAGAACTGCTTAACTAACTAGATTACCAGTATAGAATATATTTTCTCTTGGATGGTCAATGTTCCACTATCTTCAAAACCAATCAAAAACCAGATTAAACCGTTAAAAAACAGCTGGGACATTCCAGGATTTTGGTACATTTCAGGGGTGGTCACTTCTGAAAAACATTTTAGTCATATATTTATTAAATACAGGTAAAAGACCACCAAAAAGTTTGATTCGTCAAGCTCAGGTATTAAATCAGTTTTTTAATTAGATTATGTAATATATTTGGTAACTTACAGTAACAGGGTTGCGAGTAACAGGGTTGCAAATCTAGGCTAAGTTGTGGTTTAACGCAGGAACAGATGCTAACTGTAAAATTTAGCTATGTATACAAGATCAAGGACAAACATGGTTATATAAGTGTATAAAGTAAATTTTGACTCTACTCATTATTAGTCTTACAATATGAGTAACAGGGTTGCACAGCGTTCACTGAGTGACACACACAACTTGGACAAACATATTTGGAAAAAAAACTTGAAAAGTGTTAGAGCACTTACTCTTGGTCTTGTCATGTGGGCAGAAAATGTGCTTGTGATGTCACTTCCTTTGTGCCAATAGACAAATATTTGTAACTCTTTCTCTGCAGGTAAAATTCCTTATGGTAACAGGGTTGAGCGCATGTTGTGGGACACGACATAAAAACAGCATAAAAACTGTAACATGCAAAACAATGTAGACCAAAGAAGTTGTTTCATAAGTAAAGGAGATGCAGATCAACAATATACAAGAGGAAGTCATTTATTTAGAGCTTATTTTAATTGTTAAATTTGCCAAAGGAGTTGATCACCCAATGTGTGGGACAAGAGAAAACGGCCATTTTTTGAGGTGGTCCAAAGGTATTCTGTCTTTTGAATAATATCTAAGGAGCTTATTTTTACACCATATTTTACAGTTTGTCTTATAACAAGTACATTTTTCACAAAAAATAGTCATTTAGATATTTTAGATATGTACATTTGAAATTTAAGTGGTGGGACAGGAAATGTACCAAAATCCTGGAATGTTCTTCAGCTACCAGCAGAAGATAAAGGGTATACAGTGATGCCTTTACTAGATTTAAGGCACTACAGTAAAACAATCCAAGTTTTTAATGCGAGTGGAATGGGAATGCAATTAGCAGCCGTTCGGGTGAAACAGAGTTAGTCCCATACTGATATACAGTATTTACAAATGGAGTAAATACAGCAATTACAGATTGAGGAGGTCATTTGACGAGAACTGAAGTGTTATGAGCCAAACATAATACTCTAAACTCACAGCTATTCTTGCGATGACTGTTTTTCAGAACTATTTAACCCTTTCAGACCCTGCGTCTATTACAGTGGACATGTAGGCCTATTTTATGTCATGTTTTTTCTCTTTCTTTTTTAGTTTTAAATGTTTTGTTGCACATAACATTATTTAAGAGCCGTTGTCCATCAGAATAGACCATGAATCAGCCATTGAACAAGTTTATAAACCAATCAGCAGCTGGTTTTTACTTATTTAATGTGATTTAGAACACATTTTATCAGGTTTTGTGAAATAAAATCAATATAAAATATAAAAATAATAAATATATTGGTCAATTGGATTTATTTGCTATATACAGGGGTTGGACAATGAAACTGAAACACCTGTCATCATTTTAGTGTGGGAGGTTTCATGGCTAAATTGGAGCAGCCTTGTGGCCAATCTTCATTAATTGCACATTATTGCACCAGTAAGAGCAGAGTGTGAAGGTTCGATTAGCAGGGTAAGAGCACAGTTTTGCTCTAAATATTGCAATGCACACAACATTATGGGAGACATACCAGAGTTCAAAAGAGGACAAATTGTTGGTGTACGTCTTGCTGGAGCATCTGTGACCAAGACAGCAAGTCTTTGTGATGTATCAAGAGCCACGGTATCCAGGGTAATGTCAGCATACCACCAAGAAGGACCAACCACATCCAACAGGATTAACTGTGGACACTGTAAGAGGAAGCTGTCTGAAAGGGATGTTCGGGTGCTAACCCGGATTGTATCCAAAAAAATAAATAAAACCACGGCTGATCAAATCACGGCAGAATTCAATGTGCACCTCAACTCTCCTGTTTCCACCAGAACTGTCCGTCACCACAATAAATTATTGTGGTCTAAAACCAGGTGTTTCAGTTTCACTGTCCATCCCCTGTAGATTTTTTATAGTACAATATTAGAGAGAAAGAGTTAATTTTCTATGTGTTTTCTGTTCGCCAGTCCATCATTGATCATTTCACCCAAATGGCAAGTGCAAACCAAACTCTTTTACCATGTGCTGAAGGCTTTTATAAACCTGGCCCTGAGAAGACTGAGTGGATGGAATGGTCTCCAATGGGCCGCACTTTCTGTTGGACAGCGTATTGGGTGTGCGACTCGCTGCCAAACCAGCCAATGTTCCTGGACCGAGTTACCCTAGAACCTTCTGCTAGGGCTGAAGCAGCGCGAAGACTAAAACACCTCGGTCTCCGGAGATCTCGGAGGGCGCAGGGCAGATCGGTTATTATATTTCAAACTCTACGAGAGTGGACGTCCATTCTTTAAGACATTAATACCTCATTGTATAGGTGCTTTGTGCGTCTGCTCCCATCCGCCTTCACTCTTCTGCAGACAATCGAGTCCGTCTGAAGCTGCAATTGAAGTGAAATATGGTACAAAAGCCTCTTTTCCATCTGTCTTCACGCTCAGGCCTGACTGTAGGAACTGAATGGTCGTTTGTTTGATGAAAACTAGAGCTCTCAAACATCTCAAAGACTCATTGTCCAAAAAACGTTTTACTAAAACAGTTGTTCTTAAAAGGAAGTGCTGGATTGTGATGCTAAAAGATAAGATAAAAGTTACCAGGAACAATGAATGATTCAAACTTTATAGAGCTCTATAGAGCTTCACATATATAAGTAGTCTGTAATTCAACATGCCAGACATCTCAGGATTAAGTTGTAGAGGTTCCTAATGGAGTCCTGTGACACCAGCTCCAGCTCTTGCCTTAAATTAGATTTTAATAGTGAATGCACCGGAAAAATCAACATGTATTGGTGAATTGGACCAATAGGACCAACACTTAATGTTGAGTGGTCCAATAACACCAGCATTTTATGTTGAGTGATCCAATAGAACCAACATTTATTGTTAAGTGGTCCAATAGAACCAACATTTATTGTTGAGTGGTCCAATAGAACCAACATTTATTGTTAAGTGATCCAATACAACCAACATTTATTGTTGAGTGGTTCAATAAAACCAATATTTATTGTTGAGTGGTCCAATAGAACCAATATTTATTGTTGAGTGGTCCAATAGAACCAATATTTATTGTTGAGTGGTTCAATAAAAACTATATTTATTGTTAAGTGGTTCAATAAAACCAACATTTATTGTTGAGTGGTTCAATAAAACCAATATTTATTGTTGAGTGGTTCAATAAAAACAATATTTATTGTTGAGTGGTCCAATAGAACCAACATTTATTGTTGAGTGGTTCAATAAAACCAATATTTATTGTTAAGTGGTTCAATAAAACCAACATTTAGTGTTGAGGTGTCCAATAGGACCAACATTTAATGTTGACTAATCCAATAGAATCAACATTTAATGTTGAGTGGTCCAGTATAACCAACATTTAATATTGAGTGGTCCAATAGAACCAACATTTAATGTTAAGTGGTCCAGTATAACCAACATTTAATATTGAGTGGTCCAATAGAACCAACATTTAATGTTGAGTGTTCCAATAGAAGCAACATTTAATGTTGTATGGTCCAATAGAACCAACATTTAATGTTGTATGGTCCAATAGAACCAACATTTAATGTTGTATGGTCCAATAGAACCAACATTTAATGTTGTATGGTCCAATAGAACCAACATTTAATGTTGGAAGTATCACAAAATAATTTGGGATATAACTCTTGAGACCATACGTCCCCATGTGGGGACATTGTCCTTACCATCTATAGGTCACATGATAATATTACAGTCAGGTGATTGAAACCAAGATGGCTGAAATCCCAGTCAAAGGTTTCTACAGCCGGTTCAGACAGAAACATGGGCCAGGCACAAATTCCAATCAGATTTTATGTTTGAAACTAGCTCATTCAAAATCAATATTTGGTGGAATAATCCTGGTATTTAATCACAGTTTTTTTCATGCATCTTGGCATCATGATCTCCTCCACCAGTCTTACACACTGCTTTTGGATAACTTTATGCTGCTTTACTCCTGGTGCAAAAATTCAAGCAGTTCAGTTTGGTGGTTTGATGGTTTGTGATCATCCATCTTCCTCTTGATTATATTCCGGAAGTTTTCAATTTGGTAAAATCAAAGAAACTCATCATTTTTAAGCGCTCTCATATATTTTAAGAGCTGTATATCTGATATGTGTGGTGGTCTCCCCTGTGAAAGAAGGACATAGAAATAGTGCAAGAAATAGCAGGTCAGCTCAGTGTTATCATCACGTCCTGTAGCTAACAGCATGTAATCAGGCTGGTTTCATAATACCCATAATTCAACACATGTAACACCATAATGGTGAGGAGGGAAGGTCGTGTTCTGAAAGCTCTTGTTTCCAATTCCAAAGATCCAAACATATAATTCTCCAGAAACAGGCTTCTCTTGTACCAGCTAAGCATTTATTTACTCTGTTCATTCATTTTTCCCATGTTATAGACTCTGTGTTGGCTCAGGGTGCAAGAGGCTTGGTCATTTTTGTGTGCTAACATTAGCGTTTCCTTTTAGCTGGTCGTTTTCTCATTCCAAGTGTGGATTAGCTGAAACCCACTGGCTCTTTCGGAGCTTACAGAAATGATCCGCAAATGTACGGCATGTTCTGTAGATATTAGCATAAGGATTTGCAAGCGGTGCCAATTATTTTTAAGTTAAGTATTTCCAGTAGCTGTTAGAGATCTGTAGGTAAAGTAAATGTGAATCAAACTAGTTTCAACAAACAGCATTGATAGCATAAATGATTATTAATAGTTTACATTACAATTGACTAATAGGAGCAACATTTAACAATAAATGAACCAATAGAACCAATATGTAATGGTAAATTGACCAATAGAAATAACATTTAATGTTAAGTGTTCATATAGAATGGACATTAAACTGTAAATGAACCAATAGAACCAATGTGTAATGGTGAACTGACCAATAGAAACAATATTTAATATTGAGTGTTTATATAGAACCACATTAAACTGTAAATGAACCAATAGAACCAACAAGTAATGGTGAACTGACCAACAGAACCAACATTTAACATTGAGTGTTTGTATAGAACCAACATTTAATGTTGAGTGTTCTTATAGACCCAACATTTAACGTTGAGTGCTCCTAAAAAAGCTAAAATTTAACATTGTGTGGTCTAATAGAATTAACATTGAATGGAAATTGACCAATAGAACCAACATTTAACGTTGAGTGTTCTTATAAAATAAATATTTAATGTTGAGTGGTCTAATAGAATCAAGATTTAATGGGAATTGACCAATAGAAATAACATTGAATAGGGATTGAGCAATAGAACCAAGATTTAATGGGAACTGACCAATAAAACCAACATTTAATGTTGAGTGTTCTTATAGAACCAACATTTAATGTTGAGTGTTCTTATAGAACCAACATTTAATGTTAAGTGTTCTTATAGAACCAACATTTAATGTTGAATGTTCTTATAGAATCAATATTTAATGTTAAGTGGTCTTATTTAATCAATATTTAATGTTCAGTGGTCTTATAGAATCAATATTTAATGTTCAGTGGTCTTATAGAATCAATATTTAATGTTCAGTGGTCTTATAGAATCAATATTTAATGTTGAATGTTCTTATAGAATCAATATTTAATGTTGAATGTTCTTATAGAATCAATATTTAATGTTCAGTGGTCTTATAGAATCAATATTTAATGTTCAGTGGTCTTATAGAATCAATATTTAATGTTCAGTGGTCTTATAGAATCAATATTTAATGTTGAGTGGTCTAATAGGACCAACATTAAATGGGAACTAACCAATAGAACCAACATTTAATGTTGAGTGTTTGTATAGAACCAACATTTAACGCTGTGTGAGTGTTCTTATAAAACCAATATTTTATGCCATTTAACATTGCATGCTCCTATAAAACTAACATTTAATGCTGAGGGGTCTAATAGAACCAACATTTAATGAAAGTTCAGCAATAGAACCAACAATTAACATTAAGTGTTTCAATTGAACTAATATTTAATGGGAATGAACCAGTAGATTTTACTGGTGATTTAATGACAGTCCAACAGAACCAACATTTAATGTAGAGTGGTCTAATAGAACCAACATTTAATGGGAATTGACCAATAGAACTAACATTTAATGTTGAGTGTTCCTTTCCTAAAGAATCAACATTTGATAGTTAATTGACCAATAGAACCAGTGTTTAAAGATAAACTGTGCAGCAGAATCAAAATTTAATGGTGAATGGGTCAAAAGAACAATATTGAACAGTGAATGGACCAATACAGCCATCATTTATTGGTTAATGGGCTTATATAACCAATATGTAATGGGGTTGTTTTAGTAGAACCAACATGTAATTGTAAATGCATCAATAGAAACAACATTCAATGATGAATGCACTTTTATAACTAACATTTAATGGTAAATATGCCAACAGATACAAGATTTACCTGTAAACAGACTAATAGAACAGAAGAGGAAATGACATTTTGGAGTAGATCAATAAAAACAAGATAAATGCGTAGAATTATTAGGATATTTTAAATTCCTTGTCCTCTAAAGTGATCAGATTTTTAGGTACCAAAAGAAGCCTTTGTTTCCAGTGTGTTGATTTAGTGTCACAACGGGTCTTTATCACAGTTTTCCAGTGAAATGTTTGTCCGTATTTCTATTCGCTGCTTATTTTGACTACATGAATGAATAAAACACTTCCACCCTTGTTGAACAGAGCAGATCCCGACTGCTGAACAGGCGTGTAATTATTCTGACAGCTGGACAGTTTCAATTAAGCGTTCTTTATGAAGTCTACGGAGGAATACACGGCGCTCGCCGGAGGATCAGCGATACTCTAAACATGTTCAAAGCCAGTTCTAACAGATCCAGCATGGGCGGGACCGCCTCTCAGTCCACTGCAGCAAATGAGAAGATTAGTCCAGCGCTCGGCTCCGGATGAAACGGACCGCACCACCTGTTGAGGAGCAGCGCTGTAATCAATACAGCCCTCGACCGGATAGAGCCGACCGACCGTTGGCGTCTTCAATCATCAGTCATCTTCTCGATGAAAACGTTCTCCACACAAGTAGCCGTAAATGCTGTTTTCATATGAACCTTGGAGCCGGTCCCATGATGCTTTGGAACATCGTCATCTCTCATGGGGAACAGAACTGAGTCACGACTATTAGCACCGTGAGCTCCAGCCAATCCCGAACAAGGACCCAGTGTTTGATTCACCTTAAAACACTAACCCTCAGTTATGGATTTTGCTCCCTACTGCTAAATTAAAGACCTTTCTACTCGTACAGTCAGATCTGTCCATCACGTTTAGGCAATCGTAAGACCAGTAAGACCACATGTGCCCACTGGGACGGGTTCCTATCTAACCAACGGCTGCTCCAGTAGATCCTGTACAATGGTGCCAATGGGATTTTCCAGAAAAGCCAGAGTAAAATATATAACAAGAACTGCCAACATCTACTCACTCAACTTGGACTTCATGGGTTTCATTAGAGACTCATCCAAAACATACAAACAGATCTACTGAGGTGGGCTGACTGCTGTACAAGATGGACCGCTCATAAATTCATAATATCACGACTTTGAGGTCCATGATAAGCTGGAAGCTCTTGTTTTCCCATTGGTGTAGACCCAACAAGCTCTACTGCTGGTAGTTTAAAAAGAGAACTGTTCTGAAACTACAGGGTTTGGACAATGAATGAAACTGAAACACCTGTCATCATTTTAGTGTGGGAGGTTTCAATTATGCTAAATTGGAGCAGCCTGGTGGCCAATCTTCATTAATTGCACATTTTTGCACCAGTAAGAGCAGAGTGTGAAGCTTCAATTAGCAGGGTAGTACAGTTCTGCTCTAAATATTGCAATGCACACAACATTATGGGTGACATACCAGAGTTCAAAAGAGGACAAATTGTTGGTGCACGTCTTGCTGGAGCATCTGTGACCAAGACAGCAAGTCTTTGTGATGCATCAAGAGCCACGGTATCCAGGGTAATGTCAGCGAGATACCACAAAGAAGGACCAACCACATCCAACAGGATTAACTGTGGACGCTGTAAGAGGAAGCTGTCTGAAAGGGATGTTCGGGTGCTAACCCGGATTGTATCCAAAAAACATAAAACCACGGCTGATCAAATCACGGCAGAATTTAATGTGTAAATTATTTTAGATAGATAGTATTTTAGATAAAATAGTTTCAGTTTCATTGCCCAACCCCTGTAGGTGCCAGTATAAAAATAAGAATGGAAGCATTAATGGCAGTACGAATTGGTGCATTGTGCTGTAATTTTACTGTAATTTAATTGAATATACTGTATTACCAAATACATTTAGAACTGTATTTTATAGGTAGAACTATATTTAAATGTAGTAGACACTGTGTTTTTAAAGCGTTTTCTTAAAACCCTCTTAAAGCCCTCTTCTTTAAACCTTCATAGAAAAAAATGAGCCCAGCTCCAGGCTCTGTGTGCTAAATGGACCAGAACCTCAAGGAACATAAAGTGCCATGGAGACCTTCTGCACACCTCGGACCAAGTCCCCTGGAAGTGCCAGCCTGAAAGTGGGATTACAACAATGTGTTCCTCTGCACAGTTCTTACAGTGGGCTTCAACTGTTAGCCATAATATTAAGACCACTTTCTTTCATAGACCATCAACCAGAATAGTGTAGAGCCATGAAGGGATGCACATGGTCAGCAAAAAGTATTTAAAAATACTAAATATACTAACTTTAAACAATGATTAATTGATTTTTACCCTATCATGTGAGTTCCTCATCATCAAAATCCTGAATAATAAGACTATGCTACATTTCTGCAGCCTCAGCTTTCTGTTCTTTACTGTTGTAGCCCATTCAATATCATTCAATCTT